>NC_057388.1:73744069-74044069 GCF_019320065.1 Cervus canadensis | reverse complement strand
AGATTTCCAACCTCCCTACTTGGTCTCATTGCTGCCAAGTTGCACACAAACATGCCTTTGAATCCAGACTTTTGCTGGCCCCTCTGGCTTTATCCTGATTTCTTCTTCTGGTTAGGGTTCCACGCTGGGCCTGGTGCTCACACAGTATTGCACATGGGGAAATTGCCTAATAAATCACAGGGATCATGGGCTCCTTGTATAAATGGGGGTTTTCTTCATATATCTTCTACCTGGTGCAAAATGCATTGAGGGACTGATTTTCTATGAGTCATTGCGCAATTTTATGCAGTTGCAAGAACCGAGGTCTTTAATAAATCAGACCTTTGGAGTCCTTGGAGTATTTTTCTTTATACCACGGACCTGAACATTTTGTATGGTTTGTGGTCATTTGTTTTTTTAATATTCTGGTTGGTTTTCAGTTTGCTTGGTGGTGTTGGCTGCAGACGCGTAATTCCTGCTTGAGTTGAATTTTCCACTCAGAGCAATTTTATAGCTCTCCAGTGTTCACAGAGACCAGAACGGACATGTCTGCCAATTTGACCAACTTCATTGACAGACTCAGAATCTTAAGTGTGGGCCAAATAATGGGCATGATTCATATCTTACAAGCACCCCCATTGATTAGCCCAGGATCTGATGCTGGCCTCGTGTGAATAACATTCTCCAGCCTTCTCATCAGGGTGTCTTGGAGTATGCAAGGCCCTATCCCACACAGAACACAAATGTTATCCCTCATTTCCAGCACGTATTCTCAGGGTCAATAAAATCCTTTGGGAGAGATGCAGTATCCACACAATCCTGAATATCTTTCTCCCTGATTATGTATGAAGTGAAGGAACATTGAGTGTTCAGAACTGAAGCAAAATTGTCACTCAGCACACCGACAGGCTGGTTTTATGAAGAAAAACAGTACTGTAGCTGTTCTATTGCATGGGAAGGTGACATGATTTTAGAAAGCCTTTCTCATTCTATTTTTTGTTGGTGTTTTTTTTTTAAGGTCATTGCCACCTCCAGATTTCCTGCCATTAATTTAGAGGATGTCCCCCTGAAACACAAGTGTTTAGGTGATGCCTACTATCCAATATTTTGCTAAAAACCAAGGAATACATACATTTGAGTGAAAGTCACTCAGTTGTTTCTGACTCTTTGTGACCCCATGGACTATTGAGTCCATGGAATTCTCCAGGCCAGAATACTGAAGTGGGTAGCCTTTCCCTTCTCCAGGGAATCTTCCCAACCCAGGAATCAAACCAGGATCTCCTGCATTGCAGGCAGATTCTTTACCAACTCAGCTATCAGGGAAGCCATATACATACATTTAATGTAAGGCAATTCCTGTCTCCTAGAAGCTTATATTCCAGGTGAAAAACATGAGGTCACCACATAGAACAGTATAAAAACAATGCAGAGTAGTATTGATCACTTATTCATTCACAGTAGAAGCTCTTTTCTATAGCATAATTTATTTAGCACACACGTCTGAAACACTTGAGATAGCTTCCAGTGTTAAAATACGTATGATACAAAACATTAAAAAATAAACCAGAAAGATCAGAAACAGTTCAGACAAAAAAATATTCGACTAAGAGCCCTCAAGTACAACAAGAATCCCTTACTACTGAAGCAGAAAGTAAAATCCAAACAGACTTTGATGTTCTCATTGCTGCTGCTGCTAAGTCCCTTCAGTCGTGTCCGACTCTGTGCAACCCCATAGACAGAAGCCCACCAGGCCCCATCCCTGGGATTCTCCAGGCAAGAACACTGGAGTGGATTGCCATTTCCTTCTCCAATGCATGAAAATGAAAAGTGAAAGTGAAGTCACTCAGTCGTGTCCGACTTCTCGACCCCATGGACTACAGCCTATTAGGCTCCTCCATCCATGGGATTTTCCAGGCAAGAGTACTGGAGTGGGTTGCCATTTCCTTCTCCAGAGATGTCCTCATTAGGTAAAGCCAAAGAATGAACTCTTTCTTGACATGAAATGTAATGAATTTATTTGAATAAATTCAAAATATAAGTTGACACTGTCAACAAGATATCAGAAGCTCACAGGATCACTTGGGAATTGGCTGTGATTAATAAGAGATTATTTAAGGAAATACTGCAGAGACCCAAATTAGGGCAAGTGTGTGGGTGGCAACGCAGATGATGTTAAGAATTAAAAGTATCCAAAATACAATAAATCACAGATAGAAAAAGGAAGCTCCTTTACAATGTTCTTTCAGTCAGACCATCTCAGCTTGTCGTAAACTCCAATGCTTGCTGATGTCTGCTGACTTTCCCTTTTAAAAAAGAAATGGCAACCTCAGGCTAATTGCTTTCAATAGGTAGAAGTATCCAGTGTTGATTTTGAACATGATTTTGGTTTTGGTTTATTTATTTATTTTCATGGTTTTCTATTTGTATGAAATGATATGAGTTTTCTACTTATGATTAAAAATATAACATTTCCCCTTAATTTTTTAAGTGAGACTTTTCACCTATCCTGTTGGTATAAATTCAGAAGTCTAACACTTGCAAGCATTGATGAAGGTATGAATTCAGAGCTATCTTTAATGATTGGTGGCAGAATAAACTGATGTGACCACTTTGGAAAACAGGTTGGCATTGCCTCCTTAAATGGAATATTTGCCTGCTTTAATGAGTCACCATCCCAGCCTGTATGTTCATGTCCAAGATACATTTTAGCACTTGAATGCAGGTGATATGCGGAATAAGGTTCACAGCAGTCCTCTGAACACTAAGGAAATCACAGAACTCCGCCAAATACCCAATGGCAAAAAAAAGTAGATGAATAAATGGTGGTGAATTCACATAACAGAATATTATGTAACAGCCAAAATGAATGAACTACCACCACAGAGAATAATAGAGATAAATCTGAGTTATATAAAATGAAAAAAAAGCAAGACTCAAAAGATTACATGCAGTTAGATTAATTTTTTTTAAGGTTAAAAACAATTAGAGTACAATATGCACATTTTAGATCTACATATTGATGAAATGAGACTACATAGAAAAGGAATGATGACCACAAGATTCAATATGCTTTTCCTGGGGGCAATGGGTAGGTGGATAGGTTGTGGGAAGGGATCATATAGACATCCTGGCTTTTGTTTGGGGTGGCGGTTTACAGACACATAGTTAAAGAAATTAAATAATTAACAAAATAAGGAAACATAAGCTTTGATGATGAGAGTCTGTCAAGAACAACAACAACAACAAAAAATGATGAACTCAATTCTGTGTATTTCAGGTCCAATCAGAAATGCAAGGAAGAGGATTTAAGGAAAGAAACTAAGCAAAATAAGGTTCAGGTATGAAGCATGATACAACTGACTGAAATTTGAAAAATGCTGCAATAAAAGAAGTTCCTTCCCAGGCAGGCTGGTTTTGGTAGTTCAAATGACTGAACATTATAAGTCAGGTTAAGGGGCGATTTGGAAGGCATCTAAGTTGAAAATGAAGTTACCCACAAGGCCCAAAGGAAGCCAAGAACATAGGGCAGCATGGGAACCACGGAGAAAATAGGATGGTCAACGAAGGATCTAGCAGGGAAGCTCAGAGCATCTGGGGCTGTGATGTGGTCAGGGAGGTGGCAGCTCTAGTCAGTGCCACGTGGAACACTTCTTGATATTTGAGACCTGACATATCTAGTTCTTGAAGTGTCCAGCTGAAGGTCTGTCTGTGGTACTTACTGGTAACCTACCTTTTTTCAGAAAGAATCGAGGATGGCCTGCAATATTATCTGTAATACATTTGGGTAATGTAGGAGAGGAATAAAAGAGTTTTAAAGGCGGGGGCGGGGCGGGGCAAAGCCAAACTGCAGTCAGCAACACTCCTAATACAAAAGAAATAAAAGCGCCAGCCAGAGAGTTGTCCAGTGCACTTGCCGCATAACACATGGAGGAATCAGCAATGTTATCTTTATTTGTACTTTCACAGTCCATTTTTAAATGCTGTATTGCAGCATTCCTGAAATGAAGGCAAGTAGAATTCATGATCCTCTGGAAAAGCTTTCTTGAGACAGACAAGCACATGCGCTGGCTTTTGGTAACCTAATTTATGAGTAAGTAAAGGAACTGCAAAAATGGATGAGGAGTATAAGCCTTATATGATGTCTACTAAACAATAGTTTCCACAGTACTTTTGGCAGGAACTCTTTGAGGATTAGTTTTTGAACTATGCCTGAAGTGTATGTTCATTTTAAATGGGGAGCTCCATGTGCTTCAGATTTGTGATGGACAAGTGGAAGAGTTGACGTGGTGATGCTAACATGGAAAAATATGGTTTATATTCCAGTCCAGGCTGAATGCTGTCCATTTTTAATAACAAGAGAAGGGTAGGATATGGTCTTTAAGGATAGGTCTTTAAGCAGTGGAGTAACAAGAAAACATTGGTGGTTGGGGAAGGTTAACCAAGGAAGGAGTTATGGGCTTTATGGGGATGGACATTGGAGGTGTGAAGCCAATTAAGAACCTAGGTAGCAGCTGGGGCCCCAAAGTTACCTCTCAGATGGTAGCCCATCTTTGTATGCCTCCTTCTTTCTGAGTGAGTATCCCAGCACTGTGTGGGTATCTGTGTTGCTGTGTACAATTTCAGCCAATTTAATTCCCTAACATAACTCTTTTTAGTTGTCTAGGGAAACAATGATCATTTATAATAAACCCTTTCTACAAACACTAGTCCAGAATCTAAAGAGTACACAAGATGCAGCAGGCACAAAAAAGAAATCAATATTGAGGAATAAGTTTCAAAATTCCATTTTTTTCTTTTCCATTTGGAACAGACCTGAGCAGCATAAGAGCTGAGGTTTCTGGCTGAACCATTACAAAGATGTCACACAGTTTCTCTTGAAAAGTGAATAAAGTTGAGATATTAATAAATCAATCTGAGGTATCCTTAAGCTCCTAAAGCTGAGGAATGAAGCCAATAGGAATCCCTAAAAAACAGAGTGTGCCCCCAAATCAAGGCTCCTCTTGACTTTGGTACCTTGCATCCTCTGATAGTTCTGTTATGCATTCATCACCACATTCTACTGGATGGTCCCTACTTTCCCCCTCTGTTAAATCACAGAAAACCTTCAAATCAGATCCTTCTGGCAGAAAGGAAGAAAGCCAAACAAACCAAGATAGATGTGAGTGGCTGAATGGAGGCCTGCCATGGAGCATCAGTCCATCAGGGCAAGTGCGTCCAGTGAAGACATGAGGAAAGGGAGAAATAGATGGTTAGACAGAGAAAGCTGAGCCCAGAGCCATTGACATTTCTGGTCAGCTCCTGAATTTTTGTGTTAATGTAGTGTGAAAAATGAAAAGTATGGATGTTTCCATAAGTTGAACTTCCATGCCATGCTAAAGTCACACAAGTTTCCATGCACCTGTAAGTTACTTACAGTCCCCAGGCTTACAAGATCTTTGAGGCTGTCGGCTCAGGCTAGAGGATCTGGGAGCTGGGTTCCCAGAAGTGAAGAAGGATGGAAAGGAAGAGAAAGAAATATATATCAATTTCCTTCTGACAGAAAGATTTCTTTAACATTAAGTTAAAGCTAAAAATGTCTTAGATCTTAAGAGATCATGTCCAATTAAAAACCTGATTCTACAGTATTCAATAAAAAATTTAAGTCCACTTAAAATGTAGCTTTTATTACCTTTACTAGAATATATTAGGTTGAACCACAAAAAATATTCTACCATTTTTGACCTACCAAGCCAGACTTCATATGGTTTGTCTGATACAATTATCAGGAGGGAAGGAGTGAGGTAGGGAAGGAAAGAAAGAGGATACAGAGCAAAAGGGAGGAAATACAATATGCTCCCTTTCTTACTGGATTATTCGGGGAGTAAATGACTGATTATATATACAGTGTTCTCAGCTTTTTGGAAATGCACTGCTTAAATCTCAAGTTATTTTATTGTCACCATCAATAAAATAATCAGCTGTATCCACGGGGGGCTCTGATGCATGTTTAGGGATGTCACGCTTCTTCTACAGACTGGTGGTTATCTAGTTAAGAGATTTATAAACTGGAAAGAAAAAGAAAATGCAACAAACCCAACAAGAAGGCAGCTCAGTGCATGCGGAAGATGATCACATGGGAAGTGAGAAGAGACAGGGGAGCCTAAGACACACTCACCACAGTCCCTGTGGGGCTGCTCCAGGCCAGCGCAGGAAGGAGTGCCGGAGCCGGCGGGCTCATTAATCATGGCGGCAGCCCCGGGTGGGAGACAGAAAGCGCGTTTCCTTTGCACAGAGGCAGGGAGTGGGGTGGGGACCATCCTCTGCTCCCTCTATGATCCCTCCCTACGCAGCCACAGGAAGACCTCCTAGTGCGTCCCTTGAGGCAACAGTAGGGTCTTCCAGGTGAGAGTCCAGCCCTCTGGGCTGCGGAGGAGGAGGCCACCGCCTCCCTGAGTCATTACTCCCTAACCCCCTGGCTCCGCATCTCTGAAAAGAGGCTAGGGCGTCAGCGGTCCTCGGACCAGAAAGAAAACCGAGCCAGCAAGCTGTATTCCTTTCACATAGACTTCTGAGAGTTTTGTCGTTGCAGTTATTTTAGTAAATTATGCGGGGACTTTATTTAAATGGTTAGCTTCTCCCCTTTTGCTTGTCAAGTGAGCGAATTTCTTACATTCTTGGAACAAAATCGAGAATTCCCCTTTGCTGTTTCGTTCTGCTCTAGAGAAATGCACACCACCCACGTGGCACAATTTCGGGAGAGTTGGGAAGACCCCTTTACCCCCGGAGTCACCTTACCTGTTCCCACAGTGTCCGGCTATACACACAGCTCCAAAACCAATACAGGTCTTTGAACATTCCCTCTTTTCACCTCTGCATATGTGTAAAGGATTTCTCAATAAAACTTTCCATGTGGAAAAAGGAGACCCGACCCGTAGTTTTAAATGTGTATGCATGTACTCATGCACACAATCATTCTTTAAGGAAGAATGGAAACATAGTAAGTGTGTAAATGAGATCTGAATGAATTTCCTGTAAAGCTTACCTAAAACCAAGAGACAATGCAGAGAAGGAACACAGAAAGCAGGGGTTAGTCTAACTCATTAATAAATAGTTTGAGAAGGTCATTAAAGCACAGTGAATATGGGAGTCACAAATATAATTGCTCTTCAGCCCATTGTAATTCAGTTTTTAATTTTCTTATTATTGAGTTTTGAGCATTCTTTATATATTCTGCATAAAAATCGTTTATCAGATTTGTGATTGCAAATATACCTAGTCTAACTTGTGTTTTCAGTCTCTTAACCATTTCTTTTAACAGAATAACAGTATTTAACTTCAGTGATATCCAGTTTATCAACATTTCCTTCTATGGGCGTACTTCTGGTGTCATGTCTAAGAATGCTTTGCCTAATACAAAGTCATAAAGATTTTTTGTCTATGTTTTCTTTTGGAGGTATCCTAATTTTAGCTGTATCTTGGATCTATTTTGAGGTGACTTTTGTATAAGATGTGAAGTTTAGGTTAGTTCTCTTTCTTTACTTATTGATTTTCCATACAAATACCCATGTGTTCCAACATCAGTTATTGAAAGATTGCCATTTCCCAAATGAATTGCTTTTGCACCTTTGTAAATAAATTAACTAGCCATATTTATGTGGGTCTATTCTGCATTTTTTATTTTCCTCCATTAATCTCCATGTCTGTCTCTCCATCAATATCACACAACTTTGATTACTATAGCTTTTCAGTAAATCTTAAAATTTTATAATATAATTTCTCCAGCTTTATCTTCTTTTCCAAAACTGTTTTAGCAGCTATTCTAAGTTCCTTTCTTATACATATAAATTTTGGTATACACTAACTCAATGGACACAAGGTTGAGTAAGCTCTGGGTGTTGGTGATGGCCAGGGAAGCCTGACGTGCTGCAGTCCTTGGAGTTGCAAAGAGTTTGGACATGACTGAGTGACTGAACAGAACTGATGCCTATATCTACAAAAAATTCTACTGGGATTTTGACTGGGCTTGTGTTAAATCTATAAATCTGTTCTGGGATAATTGATATCTTTACTATATTGATTCTTTCAATTCATAAATATCATTATAAATAAATAGCTATTTTAGTAGCTATTAGAGTTAGTAGCTCTATTAGTTAGAGCTATTTAGTTCTTACTTGATTCCTTTCATCAGCACTTTGTAGTTTTCAGATTACAGATGGCATGTATGTTTTGTTAAATTTATCTCTAAGTATTTCATTTCTGAACCTATTTCACATATATTGTTATGAAAAATTTTGATTTCCATATACACTTCTAGTGTACAGAAATATATTTTTATATACTTCAAATTATTGATCTTTGTATGTTGAACTTGTATTCTGCAACTTTGCTAAACCCACTTATTAATTCTAGAAGTTATTTTCTTATTTCTTGGCATTGTCTACATAGACAATCATGTTATCTAAATAGATACAGATATATTTTTCCCTTTCCCATCTGTAAACCTTTTCTTTCTTTCCCTCTTCCTTTCTTCCTTCCTTCTTCTTTCTGTCCTTGATTTTTCCCTTTTTGCTTTATTGCTCTAAGTCACACTCTAGGATGATACTGAATAGGAGCTTTGATAGTAGGGAATTAACAAAATGGCAATTCTAAGTTCTACCTATTGAAAAAATGGAACTTTAAATGCAAATAGATTAAAACTTCTCCAATCAAAAAGACACAGAGTGACTGAATCCTTTTTAAAGGAAAATAATATCCTGCCTTTAAGAAACTCACTTTAAGGACACACGTAGGCTGAAAGTGAAGAGATGGAGAAAGATAAATAAATGATCACACACATGTACATACTCATAGAACTACATCATTAAATTCACAAATAGCACTGGGAAGAAAATAAAGAGCATGCCATAGAGTACCTAATCAGCACAGAGGGCTGTGGAAAGCTCCCCTAAAGAAGTGGTATTTAAGTCGAGGCTTAGTGATGAGTAGGACTTTTGTGGGTGAAGAGGAGTGAGAAGGAGCATTCCTGACAGATATGATCCCATGGGTTGGAGATTTTAAGATGCAAAGGAACTTTCCTTGGGCAAAGAACAAATGTTGGTATTGTAGAGCACATGGAAAGGGGGAAGGAGGAGAGAAGAGGAGGCCAGTATGAGTTGAGCAAGGTGTGCAGACCTGCCTCATGAAGAGCCTGAAAAAGATGGTCCCTAATCTACACCAGGTCATCTAGATTGCCTGGGGTCTCCTGAGAAGAAGCAGATGGAGGAAAGCAGGCCCAAGTACTTCTGAAGACTTAACAGAAAGGGACCAGAAGACCAGGATGACCCATTATATGTGTTTCCTACACTATCTCCCCTGATTCTACAACCAGAAGGGTCTCCGGTGGGAATAAAGAAAAGAAAGAAAAAGAAAAGAATCTTGTATACATGGATGGACCTAGAGACGGGCATACAGAGTAAAGTAAGTCAGAAAAACAAATATCATATATTAACACATACATGTGGAATCTAGAAAAATGCTGGAGATGATCTTATTTGCAAAGCAGAAATAGAGACATGGATGTAGAGAACAAACACATGCACACCAAAGGGAGAGGAGCGGGATGAGTTGGAACACTGGAATTGACATATATACCCTACTCTAGGTGAATTAGATAACTAATGAGAACCAGCTGTATAGCAAGGAAACTCTACCTAGTGCTCTGTGGTGACCTAAATGGGAAGGAAATCCAAAAAAGAGGGGATATATCTATACGTATACTCGATTCAATTTGCTCCGTAGCAGAGACTAACACAACATTACAAAGCAACTCTACTCCAATAAAAATGAATTTAAAAAAGAAAGAAAAGACAAAAGAAACTTGTATGTAACCATTGTCTTTCACTGCATTGTTTGCCTAAGAACTGTGGAGACTAAACGCTCAAATTTGAGAAGTTACTTTGCAGTTTTTTTTCTGGCATAAAACATTCATTATAAAGGTGTGCGATGAACAGTTATGAGGTCCAGAGGAATTATGAGTACAAAGTAGCAAAACAAGTTAATGGCAGCAAGGCTGGGACAGAGCCCAGAACCCCCTCATATTTGCCATGTGTGATGAAAGCTTAAGCGTTGATGTTGACATCCTTACAGACCAAGCCCCCTTTTCCTTCTCTAACTCAACTCACACTGCCTAGGAGACAGAGGGCTCTTTGTCAGCATGATCTTTCTGCATGTAGCCATGTTTGTAGTTCTTCAAAATCAACTCCCTAGTGTCAATCACCTCTGATCTTCTCCAAAACCAATGGGTGGGATTAAATCAGTTCTAGAAATGGCAACCCACTCCAGTGTTCTTGCCTGGAGAATCCCAGGGACAGGGGAGCCTGGTGGGCTACCGTCTATGGGGTCACACAGAGTCGGACATGACTAAAGCGACTTAGCAGCAGCAGCAGCAGAATGCTCCCGGAACTTACAACCTATATTCAAATGAGGTCATATTTATCTGAATCCATTTTAAAATATTGTTTTCACATTTTAATGCTAAATCTCCTACATTTCCTGTCTCTCAACTCTGTTCACACTGAACATACTGATACAGGAAGTGTTTGGTTTCTTCTTTCATAAAACGAAACAATATGAAGAACCTCAGCTTTACAATCAACTTGACACATGTGAATACACTTGTAATGAAAAGTCAACTCTGTAGGACAATGCCAAGAGCTGGACAGATGTCTGAAGGTGGGCCTTTATCTGAAAATGAGGCAAGAGTCAGAGGTCTGCTTCCTGGGAACCTCGTTCACTGGAAAGACTGGTTGTAAATCGAAGCTAGCCAAGGGGAATTGCGGTTCCTCCCACTGTTGACCAGAGGAAAAAAGCAATAAGCCACTCACAAGGGAATGGCCTATAGCCTCTTCTGCACCAATCTGTGGGGTGTTCCTCTTTTGTCCCCCCACTTCCTACTCCCTTACTCCAGACACTGCTGCCCACACAAGTCGCAAAGACATTGTGAATTTTTATTTCACTGATGGCTTGCTTTGGGTGATGTCAAATAAGAGCACTCATGTCAAGCTGCAACTATAAAGAATATTCCAGAACAAGCTGAGCTACTTCAGCATTTCAAGACGTTTTTTCTGGAGAGGAAAGAGCATAGGACAGATAACACAGCTGTTTACAGATATCTTAAGGACCACCATGTGGAAGTAGGGTGAGGCTTAATTAGTGTGGCTCCAGCACACAGAATTGTATTGGGCTGGAGTTAAAACCAGCTGTGTTGCTCTCTTGCCTCAGTGAAAACAACTGTCACACTGTGAAAGTGAATTTGCCACATGTTGAGATTGCAACCTGAGAGTAACATGTAAGCTGAGGTAGGCAATCACTTGGCCAAGATGATTCCCTCTTCCCTTTCAGAGAGTTATTTTACCATCTGTGAAAATAATATAGCATCATTGCTGATCTCATCATTATAGTCATTAACTAGACTATTAGTTTTCTTCTATGATTTAAAGCCCACTGTAATATTTATTATTATTTTATTACACCCAGATTCTACAGAACTTTCAAGAAAATATGGCTCCAACTCTAAGAGAAAAACAGATACACACAGGAGAAATTCCATTTTGTCATACTATCGGAACACTTGTGTTCCAGTAGATAAAGGACACATTCCTTTAAACCTCCACACTCTAATATTCACATGTTCAGACTTTTATGGAAATCCCTCATGGCTCAGATGGTAAAGAATCTGCCTACAATGAAGGAGGCTTGGGTTCAATTGCTGGGTTGGGAAGATTCCCCAGGAGAAGGGAATGGCTACCCACTCCAGTATTCTTGCCTGGAGAATTCCATGGACAGAGGAGCCTGGTGGGCTACAGTCCATGAAATAGAAAGAGTCGAACATGACTGAGCAACTAACACACTTTTAGACTTTTATATTCTTTGATTTGTCATCCCAGGATCTCTCATTTCCAAACCAAGCTGTGCATGGAAATAGTCAATAGCTGCCACTCTTCTTTCTCAATAACTGTCAGAATGTTTTTCTGGTTAAACATTAGAGGTGAGAGGAATTAAATAGTGTGCAGAAAAGATGAGCTATAAATTCACCTTTTTTAAGCTACATCCTAATTTTTAGCTACCAGCCGCTAAAGAGCAAAAGATCAGAAAGCCAACAGAGATGATCCACAGCGACCCTACCTGAGCTGTGTGTTTCTCTCAGGGTTGGAGTGTTGGAAAGATGAGTGGACCTTTAATTTGCACAGTAGGAGAGAGAGAACTTCAAAAACTCCCTGTCTTTCTCCTGTGTCTGGACCTCTGCCAGAGCCAGGCATATTCTAGTTCCTTCTGGGAAAACCACCTTCTCCCCTGCAACAGAAAAACAAATCAACCCCAGCATTTAGACGAATGGATGGCTTCCAGGGAAAATATAAATGATCCACCTGCTGAAGCAAGGAGATGACATGGAGTTGGCTATATTTGCAGATGACTCATGCTGATGACTTCCTTGTGGTTGTCACTGTGCAGCTTCTCATGCCCCTCTAATTGCTGGGTGGACAGCTCAGCAAGACCATGTAGCCTTTACTGTCTGTGCCTCTGATCTGTCTCTACCCTGACCCCTGAGCCCTTCTGTGGTGTGGCTCTGACCTCATTTCCCAGTAGCCACAATGATTAACCCACTTCCTCCCTCAAGCAGGCACTGGTGAATGTTTGTTGCGATGAACTTGAATCCAAGGAAACAGATGAAGATGGTAGTCTGTCTAGTTGTCTTTTAAGATACAGGTAGGCAGGTTTGTTTAGAACTAGTCTATTTTTAGAGTATTGCTGGGAAAGTCTAGCTAATTCTAATGTGCCTGCACTAAGTTGCTTTGCCAAGATTCATAGAACCTCAGGTTGATAAAAGAGATCTTAAAGGTTACCCAGTCATACAGATCCTCTGAATACATTTATGTGTTTTTCTCCTGGGCAGCAGTGGTTCTTAACTCTTCTCAAAGGCATATATTCCATCCCCATCTCACAAGGAGAAATACACTTTTGTCAAATAAAATGTATGCTCAGATTTCTAAATTAATTCTAGATCATGGATGAAAATTCCTTTTCTTTCCTTTTTTCTTATATGTATTTTTTACTTGGTATGTTAAAAAAGGAAAAGGTATATGAATATAACTATTAAGTATTACATAGTCATCTTTACTGACATTATTTTTAGAAATAGAAGACATTTGAATTACCTCTTTTTAAATTAAATCATTCAAAGAATACTAAGTCCATACACAGGATAGCATTCTGTATATATACTGCATACACATTTAGTGCTAGATCAATAAACAACCTTATTAACTATGTACCTTGTCCTCCCTTATTTTACTGAAAAGGACTATTAGGGACAGAGGAAAGAGGATACACCAGTGAACGTATAGTGGAAAAGACAGTTAAAGGAGAAAGAAGCATAAACGAATCTGAGCGAGAAACAAAGAACCAAGGAAGAAAGAACAAAGAGGGGGAATAAAAGAAAGACAACAAAATGGAAATAGAGTCACAGGTGTATAAAAACTTATGATTACCAGGGTTAAGGAGGGAGGGGGATAAACGGAGATTGGGATTGACAGATACATACTAAATAGATAACTAGTAAGTACCTACCTGGAGCAGCAAATGGCAACCCACTCCAGTATTCTTGCCTGGAAAATCTCACAGACAGAGGAACCTGGCAGGCTGCTGTCCATGGGATCACAAAGAGTCGGACACGACTGAGCAACTATCACTCTCACTAAGTACCCACTGTATAGCACAGGGAACTCTACCCAATACTCTGTAATGACCTATCAGGGGAAAGAAGCTAAAAAGAGAGTTGGTATATGCATATGTACAACTGATTCACTTCATTTTCAAATCAGAGAATTGATCTGTTTAAAGCATCATTATAGTGATTTGATTTCTCAAGTAGTCTGGACTTCAAATATTCTTTCCCATTTTGACTATGAGCAAACCATGTCAGACCATATGTTCTTATTTCCTCACATGTAAAAACATAGTCTATTTTTGTCTCAGCATTCATGGGACAGAAATTGCTCAGGCTATGAGCACAGGAGGGTTGACTAACACATGTGGCAGTCAGGACAGCGCACGCTTCTGAAAGTCCTCTCAGCCAAGCCTATACTTGGGTGACCTTACCTCCACTGTGAGCTCAGCCCTCCAAATGAAATCAGTTTGTGAAATTCTCATTTGTTTTTCATTTTCATGCCCTATTCCTCTGTCCTTCATCCCTGTCAACCAACTAGCATCATTTAAGCTCTAAGCCACTTAGCATACTCTACTCTGGCATTTCAGACCAACCTTTGAAACACCAATTTGGATGCATGGCATCTTAGAGTAAATTGTTCATTGATACATCAGCTGCATTAAAAATCCATAGAAGTCAAGGTAGGTCTAAAGTCTGGATAAATGCAATATCTGACTTGGACAGTTCAGACATTCAAAGTTCACACAGTCATAAAATAGAACAGATATCATAGTCTGACCCTGTCAGATTTCTCCACTGCTGTGATGAGCATATAACCATTTACTGGAAAAATTGATATGCTTTTATCATTATTATTTTCAAAATTGTGCCTTTGGTGAAACTGACTTGGGACAGAATACAAAAATAAAGCTAGTTAAAATGCATAAAACATAGAATGGCAACAGTAATTAAACAACTTAATCCCTCCCCTCCTCCAGGGTAATCCAACACAAAATTTCATGGGAGTATTCCAGTTGAGAAATCCCAAGGAGTTCATTCTAGCCCTCATATGGTAAGTGTTAGTACTCCACTGTATCTCAGGTTCTACACCATCTTTGAAATTTGTAAAATGTAATAAAGAAATGTTAACTCCTTGAACTGGGCACTTCATAAGGCTGCTCTCAGACTGCTCATCATCTCCTCTTAAATGTGGGTATGTGAGCAAAAAGGGGCTGATTTTAGTCCTTGCTGCTTCCTTGAAATCTTCTCTCACTTGCCAGGGTTATATCTAGAGAGACAGATCTTAGAAAGACAAGGAGCAGAGACTAATACAAAAACTAAAATATTAAAGAAATGGACAGGTGTGTTTCAGAGAATTATGTTTAGAAATAAGGGTGTAGTGAAGAATAGATACAGGTGGGTTCTTCTAGTTCTCAGTGACCATACCTGATTTTCTGTAGCTGACTTTTATGTTATGACTCTACAACTATAGCTTTTTTTTGAAAGTGGTCAAGCTCATTTATTTATTTTTATTTTTTATTGGAGTATAATTGCTTTAAAATGTTGCATTAGTTTTGCTGTACAATGAAGTGAATCACCTATATATATACATATATCCCCTCCCTCTTGGACCTCCCTCCTGCTGCTGCTGCTGCTAAGTCGCTTCAGTCGTGTCCGACTCTGTGCGACCCCATGGACTGCAGCCTACCAGGCCCCTCTGTCCATGGGATTTTCCAGGCAAGAGTACCGGAGTGGGTTGCCATTGCCTTCTCCAGGACCTCCCTCCTACCAACCCCCATTGCATCCATCTAGGTATCACAGATCTCTAAGCTAAGCTCCCTGTGTTAGACAGCGGCTGCCCACTAGCTATCTAGTTTACACATGATAATGTATATATGTCAATCCTAATCTCCCAGTTCATCCCACCCTACCCTTCCCTGCCTGTGTCCACATGCCCGTTCTCTACATCTGCATCTCTATTCCTGCCCTGTAAATAGGTTCATCTGTACCATTTTTCTAGATTCCATATATATGTGTCAGTATAAAATATTTGTTTTTCTCTTACTTCACTCTGTATGACTCTAAGTCCATGCCCTGAATTATAGTTTTCTCAGGGCATATGCCCCTGTGGGATTGTTGGATCATATGATAGTTGTATTTTTAGTTTATTCAGGAACCTCCATACTGTTCTTCCTAGTGGTTGTACCAATTTCCATTCCTATTATCAGTGTAGGTGGGTTCCCTTTTCTCCACACCCTCTCCGGCATTTATTGTTTGTAAATTTTTTGATGAAGGCCATTCTGACTAGTGGGAAGTGGTACCTCATTGTAGTTTTGACTTGCAATTCTCTAATAATTAGTAATGTTGAGCATCTTTTCATGTGCCTCTTGGTTATTTGTATGTTTTCAATTGTGAAATTAAACTAGAATTGTGAAGTTTTACAATTAAAATTTAATTGTAAAATTGAAATTGTGAAATTTCATAATGAAAGTGTAATTGTAAAATTGAAATTGTGTATATTTCAAAATATTCTATGTATTGTATATGTCTGTGTGTATACTTACTGTGTATACATATATATACACATTATACATGTACATATAATATGTATATATAATATACAGCAAACACCTGTGTACCCAACATCCAGCTAAAAAATTAAATATTGACTATTCACTGAAATATATCCATATCCTTCCCTGGACCCTGAGCTCTTTCTCCTCCATACACACAGAGAAGAGCCTCATTTGTGGCTGGGTATTCAGAATATTCCCATAAACATTATTCAGAGAAGATTGCTTTGTATGTTTGCTTATTTATTTAAACCCCTATGTGGATTTCCATGAGCATTTATTTATTTTTTTGATTCAAGGCCAGCTTTTGTGATTGACCCATCATTTTCCAGGGTAACATTTCCTGCTACCAAATGACTAGGTATTATGGACTGATTTGATTTGGAGTTAAGGGAACAAAAGAAAAGCATATTTCCTACCAGCTATGCAAAACTCCATGAGGGCAAGAATGACAATTTTTTCCTAGGATCCCATCATATTTCCAGTTTTTAATGCAAATGCCTGGCATATAGTTGTTGCTCAGTGAATACCTGTCAAGTGAAGAGATGAACAAATAAGACAGGAATAAAGGAGTCAGGCTGTTTGCACTGCCTAATGGTGTTCCCTCCGCTGGTATAGTTTAAGTGCTAAAATCAGCCCTTCATTGCAACAATGTATTAATGGCAGGGAGTGATTTCAGTAGAGCAAATCTACAATGAATTTTTGGGGTGTAACCACAGAAAGGATGCAACTTTTACAATTTTCTAAACCCCTAGTAAAATGTAGCCAGGCGGGGCCTCAGTCCATTACCCTGGCATTGAAGAGAAACAGAGAAATTGTTAGGCAAGAGATTAAATTCTCTTGTTTGAATGATTTGATTTCCTTGAAATACAAGGTCACATATGGCCAATTTCATTCTATTTATAAAGAGGTCCAGATCAAAACAACTGAATGGAACCCAAATTTCACAGTTCTCTTCTCTCCAGGCCCAAATCAGAAGCTCAGAGGCATCAGCAACTGATGATTTTTATGACAAGCTCCAGTCTTGGCATAATGGGGGCCCTCAGTTAGCTTTAAGGCCTTTCATTTGCGATATAACAGCTCTGTTGTCAGCAGTATTCGGTGACATCACGGTCATAAAACTCAGCAACAGCAAGAAAATTGTCTTGGTGTCGAAGTGGGAATTCTGCTGCAGCCAGCCCCACAGCCATCCTGTGTTCTTTGTTTAAACTCAGTCCTCACACCGGGCTGTACCCAGTCATGGGCTCTGACAAATGTGCAGGCCGCTCATTTGTCACTGCTGTTTCCAACTAAGAAACACCACTAGGCCCTGACCTTGGGCCTCCACCATCCTCTTTCACTCTGGCCTTTAGGATCAGTAGCTCAGAGGCTTATATCTATGAGGGCCTTCGATGAGTGCTCAAGGAAAGCAGATAGGAAGTGTCACCACCAGAAATGTGTCCCTTTGTATATCGAAGGCATTTCTAGCTTCATGCAGTTCAGTTCAGTCATTCAGTCATGCCTGACTCTTACCAACCCCATGGACTGTGGCATGCCAGGCTTCCCTGTCCATCACCAACTCCCAGAGCTTGCTCAAACTCATGTTCATCGAGTCAGTGATGCCATCCAATCATCTCATCCTCTGTCATACCCTTCTCCTCCCACCTTCAATCTTTCACAGCATCAGGGTCTTTTCCAATGAGTCAGTTCTACACATCAGATGGCCAAAGGATTGGAGTTTCAGCTTCAGCATCAGTTCTTCCAATGAAAATTCAGGACTGATCTTCTTTATGATTGACTGGATGGATCTCCTTGCACTCCAAGGGACTCACAAGAGTCTTCTCCAACACCACAGTTCAAAAGCATCAATTCTTCAACACTCAGCTTTCTTTATAGTCCAACTCTCACTTCCATACATGACCAGTGGAAAAAGCATAGTTTTGACTATATGGACCTTTGTTGGCAAAGTGATGTCTCTGCTTTTTAATATGCTGTCTAGCTTGGTCATAGCTTTTCTTACAGAGAGCAAGCATCTCTTAATTTCATGGCTGCAGTCACCATCTGCAGTGATTTTGGAGCCCAAGAAAAGAAAGTCTGTCACTGTTTCCATCATTTCCCCATTTATCTGCCATGAAGTGGCAGCTTCATTAGATTCTTCTTACAATCTGAATGCTCTGGGATTGACAGATATCTGCAGGTACTACTACATATAAAATGGACTTCTCTGGTGGCTCAGACAGTAAAGAATCTTCCTGCAATGTGGGAGACCTGGGTTTAATTCGTGGGTTGGGAAGATCCCCTGGAGAAGGGCATGGCAACCCACTCCAGTATTCTTGCCTGGAGAATCCCCATCGACAGAGAAGCCTGGTGGGCTACAGTCTATGGGATCACAAAGAGTCAGAAAAGACTGAGCAACTAGGCACAGCACATAGAAAATAGACAGCTAATAAGAATCTACCGCACAGCCCAGAGGACTTTACTCGGTGCTCTGTGGGGACCTAAATGGGAAGGAAATCCACAAAAAGAGGGGATATATGTATCCATAGAGCTGATTCACTTTGCTGTACACCAGAGACTAACACAACACTGTCAAGCAACTATACTCCAATACGTTTTTTTAAAACTAATAAAAACAAAATAAAATCTTACCAATATAAAAAAAACGATTAAAAAAAAATCTGAATACTTCCAAGAAAGGTCAATCATCTGTCTGTGGGAGGAAGCATGCATGCTGTTGTTCCACCCTCAGCTCCTTCTCTTATAGCTGACCAGATACCCACCCTCCAGGGGACCCAGCCCAACCACAGGCCGACTGTCGAGGCCCATTCCTCAGCTACTAGGCTCTTTCAGGCACAGAGCATGCTCACCGAGGCCTGTGCAGCCTCAGCAGACGTGGAGGGCAAAGGCAATGCAGAGGCTTAGCTATCCACCATCTGTGCTGGGCTAAGAAAGGAAAATTGTTCACTCACCCCCCATTTGCTTCAAATGTTATTAAAAGTCATCAAGAGGAGAAATTGGTGTAGCAAAACTGGACCATTGTAGAGACAGAATGTTGCTATAAACATCTGCAGAAAAGAACTAACATACCAGTCTCCCCAGGCAAGACACAGCCATGAAAATGGCTTTAGCAGGAGGTGAATCTATGAAGTCACATCCTCAGAAAGCGGCAGCTCAGCTTCCAGATATCCTAAAGGGAGGAGGATGATTTGTGCCTCTCCTGGCCACGCTCAAACCTGGGCATTTCCAGTGAATCAACTCTACTTGTGTTCTGTCTCCTCAGTATCTTGGAAAATTAAAAATTAACATCAGGATCTAGGAAACTTATTCTCTCAGAGAAGCTCAAAGTATTCCTTCAAGTCCCCTGAATTGATCATCGTTTCTGTACCTAGCTTGCTTCTCCAGAGTTTTGCAGAGCAGTGGAGCCATTCAGTATTCCTGCCCTCGGGGTGCTCTTTCCTCCTTATTAACCAGTTAGGGTTCCTGAGCGTAG
Source organism: Cervus canadensis (assembly GCF_019320065.1). Classification (NCBI taxonomy): domain Eukaryota; kingdom Metazoa; phylum Chordata; class Mammalia; order Artiodactyla; family Cervidae; genus Cervus; species Cervus canadensis. The sequence continues at coordinate 74,024,385 of NC_057388.1, read as the reverse complement.
TCTTCAAAATCTGGTTTGGTCTCTACTGAGTCCAAGTCATTCTCCATTTCCTCAATTAAAGTGGGCCAAGAGCTTCTTTTCCTCACAGAGGTATTATGACTTTTAATTGCTCTCCCAAGGGACCCTGACGTCCCTTTACAGCCACCTCTACCAGCTGTCGCTCTGCATCCCACAGCCTGCTCTGCTCTGCATGGGACGTGGACCAAAGCTGACTTTGTCTGAGGAGCCCACGGGGCATCTTTCCAGGTGTCAGCCTATTTACCCCCTCGTTTAAATCTGTGAACTTCCCAGAGTAAGCTGACCTCACCAGCCCTTCTTGAAAAGTCTTAATGACAGCTTCTCTAAACTAGTTCAACAGGAATAAATCCTCCCGCTCCTCCTGAATATCACTTTATTACTACCTGAGCCCCTGCTCTGAGCTCTGAGAGGAAGATTTTGACCATCAGGCATGTTTGGCAAGTGTTTCTCAGAGTGGGTTCTGTGGAACACTCCTTTCACAGAATATTAATAGGTGTCACGGGCTACGAACCTCTCCACCTTCACATGTACATACCTACACCTATACACTGTGCTGTGCTGTGCTTAGTCGATCAATCGTGTCCAACTCTTTGCAACCCCACGGACACCCCCCGGCCTCCTCTCTCCATGGAATTCCCTAGGCAAGAACACTGGGGAAGGTTGCAATGCATTCCTCCAGACACATACACTACACACATGTAAGCATCATGCAGCTATGATGTATGTATGCATGCAATACATGAACACATCCCTTATTGTTCACACTTACACCCCACACACTGTCTGCGTGGTGATCAATTTAGTATAGAAAACCCAAACCAACATAAACCAATACTATGCATCAACTCATCAGATCCTTAATATAACAAGGTGCATTATAAACATTTAAAATAGTGTTTCAGTATTATTTCCCAACTTATTCAAATAGTTGTTTCTTTGTGGAGAACACCTAAAATGGATGAGTGTACCATGGAAAGCAGTTTGCAAAAAATTCCATTAGAAGAATAAGAAGACCACTAACACATCTAAAACTGGAAAGGTAGCAATGATCAGTATTAATAATATTAAAAGCAAAGATTTTCAAAAACACTGAGAGATTAGGTCAGAGGTGGGCAAACTATGGACCACAAGCTAAATCTATCCTGTGATCTGCTTTGTACAGCCATCCAGTTAAGAATGCTTTAGATTTTTAAAGGGTTGTGAAAAGAAAAGAAATTAAAACAAGTCAAAATAAAACAAACCGAAAAAAAAAAAACAACAAAGAACATACAAAAAGGATCATATGTGGCTCACAGAAAAAATTTGCCATAGCCATTAGCCACCTGTTATTTAAATTTAATTAAAATTATGGAAAATTAAAAACTCAGTTTCTCAGTTCCACTAACAGCTATATTTCAAGTGCTCAATTTCTACATGTAGTTGAAAGCTGCCACATTGAAAAATGCAGATAGAGAACATTCTTCTTACTGCAGGAAGATCTACAGCATTGTACTGTCAAGGTTTGAGGGACCATTGTGCTTATTTCTAGAATAAAGTTTCTTTTGTGTTGCTTTGGTTAAGGAATTTGACTAAAGTGGTGTGGAGTATGAGTCTTGCAAAAACAAGTCAGCTGATTTCTGATGGGATTTCCAATTAAGTGGTTTTGCCACTTGTATATTGATTACCTTCAGCTCCCAGAAACTGTATCTGTGGCAAGCTCACCATGCTCCCAGGCCCCAAGGCAAGCTAGTGGTTGATAGGAAGATTCTCCCCAGCCACTCTTTGCATGGTGTCCAGCCTGGATTTTATTTTGGCTTGCCTCCTGTTAGCCTCTCTATGTCCCTTTGTTTCTTGGATTTCCCTTCCTTCTTTCTTCCTGCTAAAATATAGTACTTTTCACTTTTTTATTCAGACCAATTTTGCTCCTCACCTCTTCCTTGGCTGCGGGCCTGTATTTACATATCTGCTGCTGCTGCTGCTGCTAAGTCGCTTCATTCGTGTCCGACTCTGTGCGACTCCATAGATGGCAGCCCGCCAGGCTCCCCCGTCCCTGGGATTCTCCAGGCAAGAACACTGGAGTGGGTTGCCATTTCCTTCTCCAATGTACATATCTAAAGATTCATAAATATACTCTGTTAAACAAAGTGTCATCTACTGAATTACTCTTTAGCAATATAGAGGAATACGCAAAAGCCTTGAAATCTCCTTTCTTTTCCTTTTTCCAACCAATATCTGTAACTGGATGGGGTAGTACCACCGTTTAGTTCCTTATAGATATATGTTATGTTTCACTCACTAGAAGGTTAAGGGCAGAGTTTTTGTTTAAATGGCATTTCTCCTTGCTATACTACAAGAGTGTGTGCTTAGCAGGGGCAAGGAAAGCATGAGGAGAGGGAAGATGGTCAGCACCACCAAATGCCATGGAAATAAAAGAAGACAAAGACTATATCAGACCATATTATGGGGCCACTGAGAATTTCTTTAATAAGCTATTTTAGTACAGTGCTGACTGTTGAAAAATGGGTAGGTGTGAGTATAAACTATAATTTTAAGGGACTTTAAGGATGAAAGAAGATAAAAGGGCAGAATATTCAAGTAAATCTTATTATTTTAAGATAAGAACAGATTGAAATATGTAGACTTCAGGGGAGAAATCAATTGTATGAAGGAGAAAAAAACTACACCGTGAGAAGTCAAATATGGGCAGATGTAGGGTCAGAATTTATACCACATACATGATTCGGTGAACACTAACCAGGTCACTAAGACAAAATCCTATCCCAAAACCAAGGAATACCTGGGGATTCTTCAGAAGAAATATAAAATTGTCCTATAGGGACACATCTATATAGATGTGTATGTAGATGTGTATATCTATAACTATATAGACACATCTATAACCGTAGATAGCAACTCTTCCAATTTGCAAAGGACAAAATTAGAAAAAATAAAAAATACAGACTAATAGTCAAAATAAAAAATTAAAGCACGTGAAGGCATAAATAACCACAAGAGATAATTTGCAGATACAATTAAGGTGAGTATTGGTACTCTACAATCTAGAAATGATAGAAAAACCTTTATGAAAATCTTTATAATATTAATAAAATATGTCTGTTTAAAATGAATTTTAAAAAAAGATTATAATAGAAGCAATAGAAACCATGAAAAATAAAGGATACCTAAAAATGAAATATATAGCTATTGAACTCAAAATTCATTGAAGAGATTAAATAGACAAATAAGCATAGTTTTTTTAAAAAAAGAATTTTAAACTGAAAGATCAATTTGAAAAGCACAGGCAGAATATAAAATGGAGTCATTAAAAAGTGAGGAATATATAAAAGAGAGGTTAAAAGACAATGAAGTGATTTCTGCTTCCAGCCAAGATGGAATAACAGGAACCAGAGTGACTCTCCCACCTGAAGTAGCTTTTTAAAAAAAGAACAAAATATAGAAAATCTGAAATACATGAAATGACAGATTTCAACACACTTGACATCAGGCAATGAAGAAGAGGGATTCCTAAAATTACAAAAACAAATGAAGTGAGTTCTTCTTTGATCCAACTGACTGCTTTCAGAGAGTCCCCAGATCATGGCACAAGCAAGGGAACCTGTGTATAGCATAGTGGAATCCCTTACTGGGGAGAAAAAGTGGATAGAATATAGAGGACAGAGTACTAAGAGAAGAGGGTATCATGGAGAGAGGATTTTGGAGATATGTAAAGGGTACCCCCCAACACAAGTATTCGTCTGAGTGCTGATCAACTTGTGCATGTAAGAGAAATACCCAAGGCCAGGGGAAGAACACCTGGAAAGAACAGAGGTAAAATTACCTGACCAGGAAAAATGCTTAGTTTAGTCTAGACCGACTAGCTAATTTCATTATTCATGGCACATTGGATAGAGTGCCTGAAAGATCTTGCATCACTAATGGGAAAAAAACAGCCCTGAGTGAAGGGCTCCTCTGATCCTGCCTAAAAATCTTAAAAGCAAGACCCGAAAGAAGTTGTTTTCCAGTAAATTGCTTTCCACCCTCCCAAAAGATCAAAAATATATATTTCTAGAAATACAAAGATGACCTACATCCAACAAGATAAAATTCATAATATCTGGAATCTAATAAAAATAACCAAACATACAAAGAAACAGGAAAATCCAGTACTTAATGAGGTGATAAGTCAATCAATTAAAACCAACCCAGAACTGGCAGAAATGTGAAAATTAACACACACACAAAAAGACATTGAAATAACTGTAATTCACGTGTTCAGAAGATAAGTGGAGAAGTAGAGGATATATAAAAAGTTAACTTCTATAGATGAAAATAGCAATGAGATAAAAATACATGATGGGGATTATTGACAACTAGACATTGCAGAATAAAGTGATTAGTAAAATTGAAAACATTAGTAATAAAAACTATTCAAATCAAACACAGAGAATTTTAAAAATTTACAGGACTTTAATAGGTAGTGGAAGTAGAAAAACTTCAAGCATGTAACTGGAGTCCTGGTAGAAGAAGGAAATGTGAAGGAAAAAGAACATTTGGCTGAAGTTTTTCAAAAATGATGAAAACTATAAACCCATAGTTCCAAGAAGTTTAACAAACCCTAAGCTTAAGAAAAATGAAGAAAACTATACCAAGGCACTTTATAATTAATTTGCTCAAAAGCAGTGAAAAAAAGAGAAAAATCTTTAAAGCGGGCAGAGGAAATAATGATGGATTGAATACACAAGGAACAGAAACAGATGACAGCTGATTTCTTGTTAGGAACAATGCAAACAAGTAGTCATAACAGCTACATCTTTAAAATACTAAAAAATAGAGTTTCCAACTGAGAACCACATAAATAATGGGACAACCAGAAAGAAGGTAAGTAAGGAAACAGAAATTAATACAATAAGCCAATTAGATCTAACAGTTACACATTATACTAACAGTCTGCCTAACAACAATAGCTCATACATTCTTCTCAAATGTACATGGGACATTGTCCAGGACAGATCATCTGAGAGGCCATCATTTAAAACTCAGTAGATTTTGAAACTGAAATAGCATATAAAGGATCTTCTTTGACCACAGCATAATAAAGTTAGGAATCAACAACAGAAGTAAAACTGGAAAATTAACTAATTTGTTGAAAAGTAAACAACAGACTCTTAACAACCAATTAATCACAAGAAAGAAATCACAAGGAAAATTAGAAACACTTAAAGACAAATGAAAACAAAATCACAGCATATCAGGACTTAGAAATTTATAGCTATAAATGCTTACTACAAAAAATAAGATCTCAAACCAACAATCAAACTTTACAACTGAGGATCTAGAAAAAGAAAAACAAACTAAACTCAAGGCTAGATTCTTCTTCTAGTTGAAATAATAAAGGAAATAATAAAAATTAGAGCAGAAGTAAATGAAATAGAATAGAAAAGCAATAGAGAAAGTCAATAAAAACAAAAGCTGTTTCCTTGAAAAGAAAAGCAAAATTTACAAACCTTTAGCTAGATAGGCTAATTAAAAAAGAGAGAGTCTACTCAAATTACTAAAATTAAAGAAAACTGAAATGCGGACATGGTTACTAATTTTTCAGAAATAAAAAGGATTATAACAGAGATTGAATCAGTAATCAAAAATCTTCTGACAAAGAAAAGCTCTGGACCTGATCACTTCACTGTTAAATGCTACACTGTTAAACAGCTTCACTGTTAAAATGCTACACTGTTAAATGTTTAAATGCTACATTTAAAGCAGAACTAACAACAAAATTTCTCAAACTTCTGCAAAAAAATTGAAGAGGAGGGAGTTCTTCATAACTTAATCCATGAGACCGGCATTAACCTGGTTCCAAAGCTAGACAGACACTACAGGAAAGAAAAGCACAGAATAATTTCACTGATAACCATTGATGCAAAAAATCCACAACAAACTACTCACAGACCAAATTTAGCAGCATGGCTTATATACCATGAACAAATGGGATTTATTTCTGGAATGCAAAAGTGTTTAACCATTCAAAAAAACGTTATCAATGCAATACACCACATTAACAAAACAAAGGGGGGGAAATATGGTCATCTTAATTGATGCAAAAAAGGCATTTAACAAAATTTAACAGCCTTTTGTGATTAAAAACACTCAGCAAACTAGGAATAGAAGGAAAATACCTCAACATAATAAAAGTCATATATGAAAGCCCCACAATGAACATCATACTCAAAGGTCAAATACTGAAAGCTTTTCCTCTAAGATCAAGAACAAGACAGGGTGCCTACTTTCACCACTCAGAAGTAAAACTGTTGCAAATGACATAATATTGTATATAGAAAACAGTAAAGATTATACACACACACAACTGTTAGAACCGATAAATGAATTCAGCAAAATAGCAGGATAAGAAGTCAACACTCAAAAATCAGTTGCATTTATATACAGGAAAACTGAGCATTCTGAAAGGAAATTAGAAAAACAACTGACAATTTCATCAAAAGAATAATATACTTAAGAATTAATTTAACCAAGAACATGAATACTTGTATAAAGAAAATTACTGAAAAACATTGCTGAAAGAAATTTTAAAAGGCATACATAATTGGAAACACAACACATTGGAAGACTTTAGTATTGTTAAGTTGTTAATACTACCCAAAATAATCTGTAGATTCAATGCAATCTCTATCAAAACCCCAGTGATGTTTTTGCAAAAATACCAAAACCCATTCCAAAATTCACATGTAATTTCAAGGCACCACCTCCCAACAAAAAGCCAAAACAACCTTGGAAAAGAATAAACCTGGAGATCTCACTATTCTTGTCAAACTTAAATACAAACCTGCAGTACTCAAAACAGTGTAGTATTGGCTTACAGGCAGATGTATAGACCAGTTAAATAGAACACAGAGCCCAGAAATAAGGCCTTACACATGTAGCCCAATGGTTTTTGACAAGCGTGCCAAGACCTTTCAGTGGAGAAAGGATAGTTTTTAAACAAACAGTGCTGGGAAAATATACTCATGTGTGAAACAATGGAGTTGGACCCACTTACTGAACACCATATATAAAAATTAACTTAGAAGTAGACTTAAAAAAAAAAAAAACATAAATGTAAAACCTACCATTATAAAATTCTTAGAAGAAAACACAGAGTAAATCATTTATGACACTGGATTTGGCAGTGGTTTTTTTTAAATAAGACACCAAAAGCATAGGCAATAAATCAGATTTCATGAAAATTGTTAAGTTTTGTGTATCATAAGATAATATCAATAAAGTAAAAGTGTGACATTCTGTGATGGGAGATGTTTGCAAATCACATATCTGATAAAGGATTAACGTTCAGAATATTTAGAGAACTCCTAAACTCAGCAACAAAAAAATCAAACAAGCCAATTCAAACTTGAGCAAAGGGCTTGCATACACTCTTCTTCAAAGAAGATATAGAAATGGTTGATAAGTAAATATCAGTAAAAAGATGCCCAACTTCACTAATCATTAGGGAAATGGAAATAAAAGCTATAATGAGATATCCCCTCACAGCCATTGGGATGGCTATTGTCAAAAAACAAGCAGAAATAGCAATAACAAGGAAGTAGAGAAATTAGAACCTTTGCGCACTGTTGGTGGGAATGTAAAATAGTCCAGCTGCTGTGGAAGAGTATTGTGGTTCCTCAAAAAATTAATAATTAGCATATGATACAGCAATTTCACTTCTGTGTATATATCCAAAGAATTGAAAGCAGAGTCTGTAAGAGATATTTTCATAAAGGTGTGTCATAGCAGCATTATTCACAATAGCAAAAACACAGAAGCAATTCAAATGTCTATTGCAGGATGAATGGATAAGCAAAAGGTGGTATATATCTATAATATAATATTAGTTAGCCTTAAAAAATAAGGAAATTCTGCAACATAGACAAACCTGAGGACATTATGCTAAGTGAAATAAGCCAGGCACAAAAAGACAAATATTAAAAGATTCCACTTACATGAGATACTTACAGTAGGTCAAATCATGGAGACAGAAAGTGCCAAAGAATGGTGGTTGCCAGAGGTCAGTGAAGGGGTATGAAAGGGGCCAGGAGGTTATTGCTTAATAAATATAGAGTTTCAGATTTATAAAATGAAAATAGTTGTGTAGATGGGTAGTGGTGATGGTTGCATACTATTAATGTATTTAATACCATGAACACTTAAAAATCATTTAGATAGTACATTTTATTTTCTCTGTACTTTACCACAATTTTATTTGCTTGCACTCCAAAATCACTGCAGATGATGACTGCAACCATGAAATTAAAAGACGTTTACTCCTCAGAAGAAAAGCTATGACAAACATAGACAGCATATTATAAAGCAGAGACATTACTTTGCCAACAAAGGTCTGTCTAGTCAAAGCTATTGTTTTTCCAGTAGTCATGTATGAATGTGAGAGTTGGACCGTAAAGAAGGCTGAACACTGAAGAACTGATGCATTTGAACTGTGGTGTTGGAGAAGACTCTTGTGAGTCCCTTGGACTGCAAGGAGATCCAGCCAGTCCATCCTAAATGAGATCAGTCCTGAATATTCATTGGAAGAACTGAGGCTGAAGCTGAAACTCCAATACTTTGGCCATCTGATGCAAAGAACTGACTCATTGGAAAAGACCCTGATGCTGGGAAAGATTGAAGACAAGAGGAGAAGAGGACGACAGAGGATGAGATGGTTGGATGGCATCACTGACTCGATGAACATGAGTTTGAGCAGGCTCCAGGAGTTGGTGGAGGACAGGGAAGGCTGGCGAGCTGCAGTCCATGGGGTCGCAAAGAGTCAGGCATGACTGAGTAGATGAACAACAACTTTACCACAATTTAAAAGAAAAAAAATGAAAGGAAAATGAAAGTTCCAGTGGCTTCTTGTTACCTTCAAACTAATCTCCCAAATATATAGCAAGGCTTTTCCTAATCTTGTCCCAAATTATCCTTTCCTGGCTCATATTCCACCACATCTGCCCACACACCAAAACCTCAATCAGCAATTCACTGTAAGCATATTAAAACCCGCTGAGGATGTTCGAGTTCACATAGACTGTGCTTGTGCATTCGCCAATGGTAAAGGGCCTAGCTGCACATGCATGCATCTTTGCACACGCAATTTTTCCACCTGGGTTTCCTACCTTTGAGTTATCACTCTAACATTTACTGGTAGTTAAATTTGCTTTGATTCTTGGTAGTTACCAGATATCTGCCTGCAGAGAGAAAAACTTTGGGTTTTTCTTTCAAATATCTGCCACCACTTTCCAGAAAAACTTACTTAGAACTCTTTGACTATACTTTTACTTTAAGAGAGAGAAAATAAGTGAATTCACTATTTGTAGAAGTTCTGAGTTGGCAGTCCTGGAAGCTGTGGTCCTTATGCTTTTTTCTTCACTGAAGATGGAAGACTTCCCCCAAGGAGGGCTACCACCTCACTGCAGTATGTCCAAACCTCGGCTGAGAACACACTCTAGCTAGCAGCTCCTTTATTCAGACAGTGTGGTTAAATGTTTTAAAACAAAACAAAACAAAACAAAAACGGTAATCATATGATGTAATCACTGAATGTGAATCTTGAATTGATTTTCATAAATGGCCTTAATTTGCAGCATTGGCAAAGAGTTATAAAGGGAACAGTCTTTTGATTCAGAGATGTAGGTTCAAACCCCAACTCTCCAATTTACTGAGTGATCTTGGCAATTTGCTTAACCCCACTTTACTTCTACTTCCTGAGAAATGAGGATGATTATAGTACTATCATATGGCTCTGCAGGAATTTAAAATTTTCTAACATATGTAAAATAAAATATTTGAACAAATAGAAAACTGCTGCTCATGCATTGAATACTCAAGAAATATTTCCCTCTTTTGCATTTATAACGACTAACTCACATACTGTTTAATCCACCTGGTTAAAGTATATACAATTAAATAGTTTTTAGTAAACTTATATGAGCATCACAATAAATATTTCTAGTAGAATAATAATTACCTTGCAGAAATGCTGGTGATCAGTGGCTGCTCTGAATTATAAGTAGAGAGAAGGAGACAAAATGAGGCAGGGAATTAAGAATAGGAAATAGAAAGAATTAACAAAACTGAGGGGTATGCTACTGCTCTGTAAGCAGTTGACAAAAAAGGAAATCATGATACAAAGATATTATATAATTACTGACTTTATTCCCCACATTGTACATTTCACACCTGTGACTCCTTTATTTTGCAGTTGGACGTCTACCTTTTAATCTCCCCCACCTATTTCTTGCCTTGCCCTACATCACTCCACCCTGGGCAATGACCAATGTTTGTTCACTGTATCTATGATTCTGTTATGGTTTAGTTATTTTCATTTTCTTCAGATAAATATCTGGAAGTGGAATTGATGGATCATACAGTATTTCTATTTTTAATTTTTCAAGGAATCCATAAGGTTTTCTATAATTTAATAATTATATATCTTTATATCTTTGTAAGGTAACATAACTAAAATTATGGTGATCATTTTGAAATGCATAGAAATATCAAATTGCTATACTATATAACAGGAATTAATATAATATTATAGGTCAATTATACTTCAAAAACAAGCAGGAAACAAACTCACAGAAAAAGAGATCAGATTGTAGATACCAGAGGTGGGGTGAAAGAAGTGAAAGTGTTACTCAATCGTGTCTGACTCTTTGTGACCCCATTGTAGCCCACCAGACTCCTCTGTCCATAAAATTCTCCAGGCAAGAATACTGGAGTGGGTTGCCATTCTCTTCTCCAGGAGATCTTTCCAACCCAGGGATTGAACCCAGGTCTCCCGCATTACAGGCAGATTCTTTATCATCTGAGCCTCTCGGGAGGTGAGGGAGGGAAACTTGGATGAAGGCCGTCAAAAGGTACAAATTTTCAGTTATAAGATAAATAAGTACTAGGAGTGTAATGTACAACATGATAAATACAGTTAACACCTTTGCACATTATATGTGAATATTGTTAAAAGAGTAAATCTTAAGAGTTATCATTACAAGGAAAATCTTTTTAATTTCTTTAATTTTGTATGAAAGGTATTCAATAAGCTTTATGTGTGTTCATCATTTCGTAATATATGTAAGTCAAGCCTTATGATGTACACCTTATACTTAACCCTGCTTTATGTCAATCATATCTCAAGAAAATTAGAAGACAAAATAAAAAAGAAAATCACATTTGAGATCCTGAATTACCCAAATTAGCCAGTGGTGCTGATCCAAATCACTTCCCAGGTTTCCCCCTCAAGCTGAACTGAGCCACGCAGAATTAACTGAGAATTAAAAGCAGCAGTATATATGGGACTTCCCTGGTGATTCAGTGGTTAACAGTCCACACTTCCAGTGCAGGGGCCCAGAAACTAGATCGTAAATGCTACAACTAAGAGTTCACATGCCACAACTAAAGGTACCATGAGCCAGGATTAAGACCTAGAACAGCCAAATAAATAAATAAAATTGTTTTAAGGATATCTCTTATAAAAAACAAAGCAGGGATATACAAAACTTTTTGTATTTTCCATGGTGGGGAAATATGAACCTTTCAGAACTACTGCTCCCAAAAGTGACAGGAACTTGTAGCTCTGGGGAAAAAAATTTAAAAACCCAAACAAACAACATTAATAGTATTACCATATGACAAATCCTCTTCTCAACTGGGTGCCCATTTCTCCAATCAAAGGAAGACTCTTTTTTTACTTCACCTCCTAGAATTTTCCTTCTGCTTACTTTCTTTTATTCTAATCATTTTCCTTCTCATTTCTGTTATTCATATTAAATGCTTTTCTCATGTCATTTAGGATATGAAACAGCCCTATTTCAGTAGCTGAAATTCATGGCCCCTAATACCCTTATATTCACCCTTCTCCCACATCTAAAGACTTAGGATCAATGATTTTAGAGGGCAAACTCAGAAGAAAGAGAAAGTATTCAGGGGTCCAGAAAAAACTCTCTCTTCAGCATGTCACTCTGATGCAGAGCCAAGTTCCAGAGCTTTCCCATTCCCAAAGCTGGGTTTGGGGGGATGCTATCTGGAGACCCAGCTGGGCCAGTACTGATGCCCTGACTTCAAAATGAGGCAGTGTGTCTTTATTGAAGTTATTTTTCAATACCTCCTAGTCTCTTAATTTTTTCCCTTGCTAAAATACAGTTTGAAGACACCGAGCTGCATTTGGAGTGGTGGGGAGGGCTGTTCACTAATTTGCTCCTAGTCTATCTCATCTTGAGTTCACCATTTAGCACTGAAATTACTGTGGTCTGGCTAACCCTGAGAAACCTACCACCAGAACTTTGCCTGTCAGCGAAAGAGGAGACAGTTCAACATGAAAACCATAGACACTTTTGTCTCTTGAGGGAAGTCAAGACCATCTCTCTCCTCTAATTCATTTTGCTTCAGCCTCAAGGCGGGGAGTTGATGATCTGGTTTGGTCAAGTTCAAAGACCTGACAGCAGGCCATGTTTCTAGCGGTGGAGCTAACAGTGGTTTCCGACCAAATGTTGGGTGGGGGCTTTCTTCTTCAGTTAGAAAAGCTCAGTTTCTCTGAGGGCTGCCCTGCTGCACACGAGACCTGCCCCAGGACCAGAGGCACAAGAGGGCTCCACCCAGAGGTTGCTTGGTGATTCCTCATCTGAAATGTGGCAGGAAGAGAAAGGAAATATTCACACGCTTCCCTGTTTCTTGTACCTCAGACCAATGACTGGAGAGAATTATAAAGTATGTCAGGCAGGATGCCATCAGAGAAACAAGAGCCTTGCCTGGTAAACCTATCTTATAATTTATCAGTCAATCTGGAACATTTTGAGAGCAAAGTGGGCTGTTATTAACAACTAATTGGGAAAAACAGGTATAAATGGGACCATCCCAGGTAAGCCAGATGTCTGAGCACTATAACTATAGATGTTTCAGGTGGGGAGGGCTTTTGTACAAGGAAGGATGGCTTTACCTCCACCAGAGTCACTGGGGGAGCAACGGTCAGAGATAGGACTCCTGGAGCCAGACCCAAAACTGCAGTGAATCTTAGAAATTGCAGGACCAGCAGCTACCAGTGATCTCTGCTGCCAAAGCTGGTGGCTGTCAAGATCTTCCTCTGGCCATGCAACTACTGCATCTCCTCCAGAATGATGGCTTCTTCTGGCTTGCCTTCCAGATCTTACACGAGAGACAGTCGCTGGCAGACTAAGCTGGACCTTGCAAAGTGACCACGGAAGATCCAGACAGAGATGTCAGGCGGACGTCAGCTGAGCCAGCACTGATGAAGAGATGTTAAATTTCTGAAGGGATTTACATGGGGAAAAGCCAAACAGTCCATCTGGAGAGTTACAAGAAAAGGATAAAGAACTTTAAGCCATTGTAGGTTGGCTTTGAGGTTCTGAGGGAAAGCAAAACTAAATGGGAAGAAAAGAAAGAGAGATTAGGGTGGCTAACCCTCCGGGAACTCTGGATTCAAATGGGAATATCTTTTCTTTTCTCCTTCGCTTTTCACTTCTCTTCTTTTCACAACTATTTGCAAGGCCTCCTCAGACAACCATTTTGCCTTTTTGCATTTCTTTTCCATGGGGATGGTCTTGATCCCTGTCTCCTGTACAATGTTATGAACCTCCATCCATAGTTCATCAGGCACTCTGTCTATCAGATCTTGTCCCTTAAATCTATTTCTCACTTCCACTGTATAGTCATAAGGGGTTTGATTTAGGCCATAGCTGAATGGTCTAGTGGTTTTTCCCACTTTCTTGAATTTAAGTCTGAGTTTGGCAATAAGGAGTTCATGATCTGAGCCTCAGTCAGCTCCCGGTCTTATTTTTTCTGACTGTATAGAGCTTTTCCATTTTGGCTGCAAAGAATAGAATCAATCTGATTTCGGTATTGACCATCTGGTGATGCCCACGTGTAGAGTCTTCTCTTCTGTTTTTGGAAGAGGGTGTTTGCTATGACCAGTGTCTTCTCTTGGCAAAATTCTATTAGCCTTTGCCCTGCTTCATTCCGTACTCCAAGGCCAAATTTGCCTGTTACTCCAGGTGTTTCTTGACCTCCTACTTTTGCATTCCAGTCCCCTATAATGAAAAGGACATCTTTATTGGGTGTTAGTTCTAAAAGTCTTGTGAATGCAGAGTTCCAAAGAATAGCAAGGAGAGATAAGAAAGCCTTCCTCAGCAATCAATGCAAAAAAATAGAGGAAAACAACAGAATGGGAAAGACTAGAGATCTCTTCAAGGAAATTAGAGATACCAAGGGAACATTCCATGCAAAGATGGGTTCGATAAAGGACAGAAAATGTATGGACCTAAGAGAAGCAGAAGATATTAAGGAGAGGTGGCAAGAATGAATACACAGAAGAACTGTACAAAAAAGATCTTCACGACCCAGAAAATCATGATGGCATGATCACTCACCTAGAGCCAGACATCCTGGAATGTGAAGTCAAGTGGGCCTTAGAAAGCATCACTACGAACAAAGCTAGTGGAAGTGATGGAATTCCAGTTGAGCTATTTCAAATCCTAAAAGATGATGCTGTGAAGGTGCTCCACTCAATATGCCAGCAAATTTGGAAAACTCAGCAGTGGCCACAGGACTGGAAAAGGTCAGTTTTCATTCCAATCCCAAAGAAAGGCAATCCCAAAGAATGCTCAAACTACCGCACAGTTGTACTCATCTCACACGCTAATAAAGTAATGCTCTAAATTCTCCAAGCCAGGCTTCAGCAATATGTGAACCATGAACTTCCAGATGTTCAAGCTGGTTTTAGAAAAGGCAGAGTAACCAGAGATCAAATTGCCAACATCCACTGGATCATCAAAAAAACAAGAGAGCTCCAGAAAAATATCTATTTCTGCTTTATTGACTATGCCAAAGCCTTTGACTGTGTGGATCACAATTAACTGTGGAAAATTCTGAAAGAGATGGAAATACCAGACCACCTGACCTGCCTCTTGAGAAACCTATATGCAGGTCAGGAAGCAACAGTTAGAACTGGACATGGAACAACAGACTGGTTCCAAATAGGAAAAGCAGTGTGTCAAGGCTGCATATTGTCACCCTGCTTGTTTAGCTTATATGCAGAGTACATCATGAGAAAAACTGGGCTGGAGGAAGCACAAGCTGAAATCAACATTGCCAGGAGAAATATCAATAACCTCAGATATGCAGATGACACCACCCTTATGGCAGAAAGTGGAGAAGAACTAAAGAGCCTCTTGATGAAAGTGAAAGAGGAGAGTGAAAAAGTTGGCTTAAAGCTCAGCATTCAGAAAACTAAAATCATGGCATTTGGTCCATCACTTCATGGGAAATAGATGGAGAAACAGTGGAAACAGTGTCAAACTTTATTTTGGGGGGCTCCAAAATCACTGCAGATGGTGATTGCAGCCATGAAATTAAAAGACGCTTACTCCTTGGAAGGAAAGTTATGACCAACCTACATAGCATATTAAAAAGCAGAGACATTACATTGCCAACAAAGGTCTAGTCAAGGCTATGGTTTTTCCAGTAGTCATGTATGGATGTGAGAGTTGGACTGTGAAGAAAGCTGAGCGCTGAAAAATTGATGCTTTTGAAGTGTGGTGTTGGAGAAGACTCTTGAGAGTCCCTTGGACTGCAAGGAGATCCAACCAGTCCATCCTAAAGGAGATCAGTCCTGAGTGTTCATTGTAAGGACTGATGCTGAAGCTGAAACTCCAATACTTTGGCCACCTGTTGCAAAGAGCTGACTCATTGGAAACGACCCTGATGCTGGGAGGGATTGGGGGCAGGAGGAGAAGGGGATGACAAAGGATGAGATGGCTGGATGGTATCACCAACTCGATGGACATAAGTTTGAGTAAACCCCAGGAGTTGGTGATGGACAGGGAGGCCTGGCGTGCTGCGGTTCATGGGGTTGCAAAGAGTCGGACACGACTGAGCGACGGAACTGAACTTAACCCTCCGGGAAGACTTGAGGGAGATAGAAATGTGAAGAAGAATTTAAACCTCCAACATTTTTATCAAATTTAAAAAAAAAAGAAGAATTTTAGGACACTATACACGTGTTGAAGTAATTCAATCTTTTACTATGTCTTCTATAACATCAGTAAAGGTTTACATTACTTTCAAGAGTTTTTGAATCAGTGTTTTTTGAATGTGATGCAAAACCCAGTCATCTCCCAGCTCACGCAGTTTTAAGCACGGGAGGGTGACTCGTGGTTTAGGCAAGTAGAGCTCTACACTATGGTTTGGGGTCAGAGTGTCCCAGCTGAAAAGTAAAGTTTCTCCTTGTGCTACTTGCTGATCATTTTGCCTCAGGGTCACAGTGATGGACATTTTTGGTATGGGGCAGGATTAGAGTAATACTTGGCACACATACCTGCACTAAACATGACCCTTAGTTTAACAACACTGTTGTGCAAACTGAGAAGGAAAACCCCACATGAGACTGAAAAAGAGTTTGGTAAGCAAATGAAAAGCTGAAGAATTTAGAAAGATACAGGAGAGGAAAAGAAGGTGACATTTCTTCCTAGCACTTAAACTGCTGTCTCTATGTAGTGGTTTGTTTGCTTGTCTTACTAACCAGGGTATAATCTCTGCGTTTCTCACTTTCATACCTCAGTTGCCTAACAAGGTGTTGAGACTGGCCAGGATATGTCTGATAGCTATTTGTTAAATAATTGTTCAAGGTGCAAAGACCACTAATTTCCTCCCAGTATCAATCCCCACATTCCAGTATAGACTCACATGAAAGGAAGATGATATTTCTTCCCCTAATTTTTGCTTATAGGTATGGACACTCACTAAGTCCCATTTGGAATGTGAATTAACTTGTCCAGCTTTGCAGTGCTACACCAGTCAGCTCTCCAACAACCTCCTAAATGACATGTTGGTTAACATATGTTTATGGGAAAGAGATCCTATGGGAAGGGTCTGACTCAGTTCAATCTCCTGGCTCCAAGAAAAGTGAGCACTCACCTGAGCTTCGGTGGCATCTTATGACATGCCTGCCAGGAAGGAGAGGGATTCCTGGAGTGAGGGATCACAGTCACATCTGCAGGAGAGCATTGGTGAGTCCTCCTATGCTACATGGACAGAGAACAATCTATATCCCAACCTCCTTCTTGAAAAGGAAAACCAGGGACCACAAAAAATAGAAAATTGGATTACAAATATTTCAGAATGCCTCTACATTTACTGAGGTTACCCCCCGCCCCACATTAAAAAAGATAAGCCTACCTTCAGAGGCAGGGATGAAAAGGAGTGGCTGAGGACTTTTCCACTCCAGAGCCAATCTTGGGGAGGGAGGCCTATGACTCCCATCCACAGGATAGAGTAGGAGCGACTGCCATCGAGTCAAGACATGTGGCTGAGGGCATGGGGTCTGCTCTGAAGCAGAAGGAACAGTGTGGGGGTGGTCTGGGCCTGACAGTAGAAAGGCCTATATCTGACTCCCCTGTGAGGCTGTTCCAATCTAGCGAGCTGTGGGAGCAATACTAGCAGAATCAGAATTGTCAGACATGTAAATATTGCCTCCTCTATTTTAAATTTCTTTGATACAAGTTGATTTTGGGTTTCTTAACATATGCAGCTCCAAAACAGCTTCCTGAAGATTGCATGTGTAGACTGATATGTTCCTCCTAGCTCCCAGTTAAATCCTCTAGCATTACCATACAATTCTACTCCATAAAAAATGTATCACACAAGGACTGAACATATAACTTAATTTTATGGTATGCAAAAGTTGAACTAAGTGAATGTCAATTACTCCAGCACCACACTATAGATAACCATAGAGCAATGCCTGGGTCTTCATTAACTTAAGTTAGAGGCCTGCTACTGGTCTCAAATGTTTTTGTCATTGGCCACTTGGAAATATACTTTTTTGAACTGCTTCTGGAAATAATACCAACTAGTTGTTTTCAAAAGTGCCCCTAACACTGGATAAATTACCATGAACATATTTTTAAAGTAATTGTGGAGCTACCAAGGTGATAAGGGAAATCCCCAAAGCTTTCTCTTGATCCCCAGTCCCCAAAGAGAAAAAGTAGTGAATGGAGAAACAAAGTAGTAAGTAATAAATGACTATAATAAATGATTATAAAAATAAAGAGTTCCCTGAGCCAAATACTGATATGAAGAACATTGAATTTAGGAAATTAACCTTTGTGTGCCACAAATAGATTAAGCTATAGGATTCTACAAAGTTGTGCTAAGTCACTTCAGTCATGTCTGACTCTTTTTGGTAATGTCCCCAGGCTCCTCTGTCCCTGGGGATTCTCCAGGCAAGAATATTGGAGTGGTTTGCCATGCCCTCCTCCAAAGGATCTTCCTGACCCAGGGGTCAAACCTTGTGTCTCTTACATCCCCTGCATTGACAGGCAGGTTCTTTATCCCTAGTGCCACCTGGGAATATTCTACAAGTTCAGGGAGCTAAATCTGAGTCTCCTGCATTAAGCTAGGACAATGTAAATAGATGAAAAAGAATTCAATACCAATTAAAAGAGAGGGTGGTAGATATTAATAGTACATGAAAGTGACATGTGTCATTTCATGTAGAACTCTTGGTGCTTAACTCCCCCAAGCTCTTTTCTGCTGTTGTGGTAAATTCTGATGTATCATGTTAAGTTGGAAAAATCACAGAGTTAAACTAGAGTATGTGTTTTGTTTGTTTGTTTTTTAGTAGTATGTGTTCTAAACCACTGCATGGAAGATGACTTCCCTAAAGAGCTTTTTGGACCCAATCAGACTTTGTACAAGAAATTAACTCTTTTAGTCTAAGTCACTGAGAGTGTGGTGTAAATCACTTGGAGTTCTTTGTTACCCACCATTACATAGCCCATTCTGACTGATATATAGTTGCCCCCAAAGAAACATGTCTTTTTTCCCCTGTTGCAAATGGGAAAAATAATAATGGTTATCATTAATAATTTGCAACCTTAAGTCTGCTCTCCTGAAGATCTAGAGTTCAAACACACACTGCCTGCATTTAGAAAGATCCAAGGCCACAAACTTCAATTAAAATGTTAACAGTTTACTAATATAAAATAATATTTTTTCTGAAAAAAATTATCACCATTGCTTCCACAGCTCATGTTCAACCAGATACTGGCTTACAGTAATATATTTCCTTACCTTTAAGGAAATAGCCCTCCACAAGAAAAGTCAGCAGCTAAGACCAAAGATAAGAGACCCTAAAGGACTATTAATATAAAAATGATAAAATACAGAATATAGTCAGTATATATAAATATTTCAAAATAAATACAGACTGTAAAACATTAGTAAAAAACATAAAATGAACAAAATGGTTAGGCATATCTGTTTAAAATCTTTTAGAAACAGAGACAGTTATTTTTGTTAAAGGAAAATACCATCAATGGATTTAACAAATGAAACGATGGTAAACCGGAAGGTGGAACTGAATAAATTTACCTGATATGTGGCAGAGATGGAAAATATTAATGAAGAAGAGTAAGACATAGAAGATAGCAAGTTAAAAGTTATTCTTTGTAGAATCTTATCCAACTAAGAGAAAGAAAACCGAAGAGACTGACTTCCAGGGAAATAGCAAGCTGGTACTATAGGTGATATTCTATTGCTTAAGTTCACTTGTTTATTTGATCAACTAAATTGTTAAAAAATAAATACCTCATTATAATTTGGAAAATTTTCAAAGTCATTACCACAGTCTTCAAGGATTTATTTATTTATTTCCGCCTTCTTCTACCTCTACAGTTTCATTTCCCGATACTCCAACATTTATTTATCATTTTCCGAATACCTTGGCTTTCTTTTATTTTCTCAAATGTTCCAAATACTTCCCCACCTCAATATTTTTTCTGCTGTTTTTTCTGCCCAGAAATCTTAGTGATACAGGTTTGAGAAAAATGTGTCCCTGGAAAGTATAATAAAATGGCTCCTAAGAACAAGGTCAAACTCAGACAGTGAGCACACCGACCTTCAATGCTTAACCATCATGTGCCATCTGATTTAATGAGTTCGAGGGCCATACACGTCCTGGGTATCTGCACAGGTACAAATTGGAGTCAAGTATAAGGTAGAGTCTCATGCCATGTTTTCTAGGAGATTCTTGGAAACCTGAGAACAGGAGGGTTTAATATAGAAAACCAAATCCCAATAGGTAAATAGAGTTCAACATATTATCTCTTTGGATGTTTATTTCCTGTTTAGCTGCAAAGTTCAAGATGCAAGTCATGTGGATGACCAACCTTCTGCAAATGCACTGGGAGCTTTGCTGCACAAAACCCCCAGCTGTGGCCGGGTCAGAGGCTTCTAAGAGAAGCACTGTACTAATTAGGATGGAAAAATTAAACAAAGCAAAACTTGTGTATAGTGTTAACTGTGTGACCATGAACAAGTGAGAATGGGAAGTTTATAAAAGGAACTGAGCATGTACTGAGTGCCAATGCATGCTAAGTGATTTACATGTTGCTTACTGGCTATTGGTTGGAGGCTGCCCTCAGCTCCCACAAGCTATCTGCAAATCCTACCACATGGTGCTTGCTTCATCCAGCCAGCAATGCAAGTCTCTAGACTTTCGTTTACCTTCCCTCTTACTCAATATGTAAATGAGCAACTGCTTTTGCTTTGTACCAGGTGTTTGATGTGTAGTCCTTGCTCTCGAGAATTTACATAAGAGATTGGATACAGAAACACATACAAGTTAGACACTAAATCTATAAGGAAAGTGTTCTGGAATTGGTGACAATGGTTGACAGCTTTGTGAATATACTAAAAACCACTGAAGTGAATACCTTAAAAGGATGAATTTTATGTTATGTGAATTGTATTGAACAAGAGTCAAAAAGACTTAAACTATTCATGAAATGCACATGCATAATATAAACAATTCAGACATGCAAGGATTTAGAAAAATGTACCATTCAGGCACCCATTCTTAAAAAGCTACTAAAGAATAAACACTGGGAAAATAAGAGATTTAACCAAAAAGAGGAGAACATGGAATCCAGGAAATACAGTAATCAGGTCCCAAGAATAAGAGCTGTGCAGCAGGCTCTGAGGCAGAAACACAAGTACAAATGCTGCCAAAAAAATTCCCCCAAAGGATGACTTGAATACTCTAGAGACACTAGGCCATAAATCTCAAGCAGTGGTGCGTATGGCATCTCTAATGCCTGGCCCTTCCCTGGCAAAAGCAACATCACTGAAAAGGACTGACATTATTTAGAAGCCTTCATAAAGTTAAACTGGGAAATAAAACACAGTAATTTGGCCTTCTGCCTATAACCTTGGGTCACTTGGGGATTCCAGTAAAAAAAATCCAAAACTTTACTCAATCATTATGTGGTAGTTTGGTAAATAAGCTGGTTTTATAACTCTCCTTTTACCTTTAGAAAATGAGGCATATTTGACTTTCAAAGGGACAATGAGAGAGATGCCTCCTACCATTTACAGTAAAGAGATGGTTGTTTAAATGTTAAGCTCCTAAAGTAATAAACAGAGTTAGAGTCACATTTGAAATACTTACATAGTTATTTGGGTTGAAGAAGGAGGAGGAGATAGCAAATAAGTGAACTGACTGCATGTATTTTAGGAGAAAGTAGAAAAGAAATACCTTCAGGTGATAGACAAAACCAGCATTTTATGAAGAAAACTCCTGTTATATGGAGGCAACCATAAAAATCATGAAACAGAATTGGTTATACAGTTGAGAATGTGAATGTCCTGAATGTCACTGAACTGTGCATGTAAAAATAGTTAAGATGGTAGCTATTATGTTTTGGGCATTTTGCCACCATCAAAAGTGTTTTTAAACAGAGAGAGAACAGGTTGCAATTGGTTGGCTCCAGGTTAGAAAGAAGTGGAATTTGAGACTATCACGTTTTATTAAAAGTCTCTCTGTACTATTTAGGTTTGTTAGCCATGAGCAGGAGAGTAACATGATGAAAATAACATTTGAGAAAGAGTCAACTGAGGGAGGGAAGAGGGATGCATGAGAATGTGAAAAATCTGGAGACAGGGAGACCCACTAAATAGATCTGTTTACAGGAAATCAGAACACGTGGTTGAAAAGTACCTGACCATGGGTATGCAGGTGGCTGTGGCAGGAGAAGGACGTAAGGGACAAGTTTGGGGACTGATTAAGTACCAGAAATGCTTACAACAGGATGTAGAAGGGCTTTGCTCCCTGCTAAAATCAAGGCACAGTGGGTTCAAGAAGACACACTTGAGGGCTACCCTTCTTTTCCAATAGCAGCTCTCCAGTCATATTACCTGAGCAATGTTTCTCCGTGGACTCAGCAGAGTTGGGCACGTAGAATCATCAGGTGATAACAGACAGGGTCAGGTGTTTGTTGAATATGCCTTATGATTAGCCAGAAAGAGAATAAACAAATAAGAAGTGGTAACTGAGCTCTCTTGCCCTGTCCAAAGGGTAGTCCTCCTTCAACAACCAGCACTATATTCAATTTTGGAACACAGCACCAGCTTCCAGGGTAAATTGTCTTTTTAGTCTCTTGGAGCAGAACAAACACCTGAATGCTCCTGCCTGGCAAGAGGCTCCCACTCTCCCAAATCCTGACTCACCCTGGACCACTTCCAAATGTGGAGTCAGAGGCAATTGAAGGATATTCCAGTGGAGCAGTGGCACCAGACTGACATATTTCTGGGGAGCCTAAGCCAGGCTTTCCAACCGTCCTCCATCGTGCTCCAGAGAGCTCCCTTGTGGTTCCCAGCCTGACTGCTTCTAAGCGGTACCAGGCAAGGCCCCTGGAACTTTTCTCAGCTATTCTCTACAGCTGTGAAGACAGCTCCTTGGGTGAAATCCAGTCTGCTGAATCACTCATTTCCTGTTCTTGATCTCAGAAATGTCTGTTTGATGTTCCTCTCTCAAAAAATCCATAATTTTTAGAGGAAAAAAAAAAAATATATATATATATAGTTTTATGAGCTTGAATACTAAACCAGTTAATTTTGAAGGAGTCTTACCAGATGATCATCTTCCTACAAAAAGTTCTGGGTGTTGAGTAAAATTCTAGGACGGTTCTCCTGGGACATGAGGATGTTGAATGTGGTAGGCAGGACTCCTGACCATGTTTACACCCTAAAGTTGAAGACATCACTTAATTGGTTCAGCAGCAAGTCAGGAGAAGCTGCCATTTCTAAAATCATCAGATGAATTACTAGCGCAACTGAAGAATCAGCTGTATGGGTGTTTCCAAGTCCTCCATCCTATGAAAGCACCCTTCTCTTCGACATTGAAATAAAAACTAAAAAGGAGTTTCACCACCAACCCTCTTTTAGCTGTATTTCCCAGGAATCCTAGGGACTTTCCATTTCTCATAGTGGCTCCCTCTCCTAATATTTTCCTTCTGTTCAATTATCTGTTTCATTTAGATTCTCAACTTTTGCATCTGCTTCTTCAGTCTACTCTGCATCAAACCAAATGTGGAAATGTGCGTGTTCTTCCATAATTTTTCCACACAAGGTATTACCCACAATAAGATAGTAGTTTTAACAAAGTTTCAGAAAGAGTCAAAATTAAGACAGAACTCACATAGTCATATAGCAGATGGTTGGAGACTGCCTGTATAGGAGATGTTCCTGTTCCTGGAAGTTTCCTGGCCGTTTCCCCCACAGGAAGCAGCTCTGTGACTGAACCTCACCTTTGACTTCTTTCCACACCACTGGCCCCCATCTTTCCTTATTCCTCATTCATCCATAAGCCATCACTCTGCCTTCCTTTTAAGTTGCCATGACAATTTTGTGTTCTGCTTATTTTATTAGGCATGCAAGTGCTTGTGGGTGCTCACTCAGTCGTGTCCAACTCTTTGCAACCCCATGGACTGTAGCCCACCAGGCTTCTCTGTCCATGAGATTTCCCAGGCAAGAATACTGAGTTGGTTGCCATTTCCTTCTCCAGGGGATCTACCCATCTCTTGCATCTCCTGCCTTGGCAGGCAGATTCTTAACCACTGAGCCACCTGGGAAGCCCATTTTTTACTGGACAAACTAATAATTTTGTCTCACTCCTCCTCTTCCAGACCAAGGTTTGGGGTCTATTTCCCTTGAAAATCAGCAACCATCACTCACACTGCCAGCTACACTTTGTTTCTCAGCTCCCATCCACAATATTAATTTTTAAATCAGTAAAAAAAAAAAAAAAAAAGTTACCTAAATACTGTAATGTATCTATTAACATTAGAAATCAGAATTAGAAAACAGAATACAGAAGGACTCAGTTGCAAATCTTGTCATTCCCATATTTGTTCTAAAAAATCCACTTGACTTGAAAAAAAATTATTTCTAATCTCAACAACAATGTTTAGGTTGAGTTTCTGGCTCCCCATGGAGGGTGATGACTGGAGGTAAGGGGCCATTGTCTGTGTACAAGAGTACACACACAAAAGAACAGTTCCCAGTGAAAACCAGTCCATCCTGCATTTTTGCAGAAGCATGGAGAGCCTGAAAGGGTCCCTGCCCTCCCAATAGGTATGAGAGGAAGACAGGACAGTGCAATAAAGCATGTGACATATTAAAATATGCCCAATATACATACAGTCTGAGAAAGGAATGATTGCATCTTTCTCAAGAGTTCAGTAATGTGGAAGTATTACTAAAAGTGTATATGAAAAGGCTGTCAGTTTTTATCTTGGAGTCTTCCCTACTGTAATTGCAAAATGCTGATCCATGAACCAGTGCCAATTTGTGGCAAAATTTTAACTGGTTTAAGACAAAATGCGAAAAATAGATAGTATTGTGTTTTGAAACTCATGTGTGTTAGGTTTCCAACTCCTGTGGTAAAGTTGCTCTGTGAAATAAGGCCCTCTCTCCAGTTTATGTGCTTTGTGTTATAATGTCCTATTTTAAAGGTGATGATGATAATCTTAAATAGTTTTGTGGGGTTTTTAAAAATTGTTGGTGGCACTAGAGAAAACTATGTTCTCAATTAAAAAAAAAAATTATTCACAAATGTCTGGGAACCAGTCCGCTAGAACCATATTTGAGGGATTAAGAAACTAAACCAAACAAAAACATTAACTTCTCAATCCCCTAACACTTGTTTTAAAAAATCACTCAGAGTATTGCTAAAG
Source organism: Cervus canadensis (assembly GCF_019320065.1). Taxonomy (NCBI): domain Eukaryota; kingdom Metazoa; phylum Chordata; class Mammalia; order Artiodactyla; family Cervidae; genus Cervus; species Cervus canadensis. The sequence goes on along the minus strand of NC_057388.1, from coordinate 73,999,324 downwards.
TCAGGGACCAGGATTGCTAAGGAAGAGGCTGCAGATGGTGCTGACCTCTCCTGTGAGATGGAGGGTCTGGGAAGAGGTCACCAGAGCCACCCAGAGACCTGGGCTTAAGATCACTTCTGGACCGTGCCTCATACACTCTGCCTCTCACCCCACACTGCCATGTCGTCATCTCTGCTTCCAGACTTCCCTTCACCCGCTTTAGAGCAACAGAAGAGTCTATGTGAAATTTTAGATGCATAGAGAAAAGAGGATACAATTGTTCCTGGTGAATTTAAGGTTCTTACTTCTTCAAGAAAGAACTCAGAGACAAAGTGACAGGTTAGAAGTGGATTTATTCAGAGAGAAACACAAAGAGTCAGCCACAACTGAGCACATATGCACTCATGTGACACTCCACAGACAGAGTGTGGGCCATCTCAGAAGGTGAAAGAGAGCTTTGAAATATGGTGTGGTTAGCTTTTATGGGCTGGGTAATTTCATGGAATAATGAGTGGGAGGATTATTCCAAGTATTGGGGGAAAGGGCAGGGATTTCCAGGAATTGGGCCACCACCCAGTTTTTGACCTTTTATGGTTGGCCTCAAAACTGCGCTGGTGGGTGCTGGTGGGTGTGACGCTTTGATGCTAACGTATTACAGCAAGTGTTTAACAATGCTCAAGGTCTGCTGGAAGTCTACTCATCCGCCATCTTGGACCTAGCTGGTTCTAATCAGTTTATGTCGTGTGCTCTGGCTATCCCATTCTTTTAAAGATAGTGCCCTGCCCTCTTCCCTCCTGTTTCACAATCAGAAGGTCTTAAATACTTGTTTGAAAAGATGGTGCTAACTGCAGAATCAGAGAGCCCTGCAGACTGTCTGTTCTCCCAGTGGGTCAGAGCGGTCTCACACTCACAATCCAATTTTGCTGCCAGGGCACTTTGGTGAAATATTGGATTATGAATTGACTTCTCAGGCAAACTAGTTTTCTAACAAATTTTTCTCATTCATTGAATTTATCTGGCCTTTGAGGAAACCTCAAAATCTTATTATATATAAATCTAAAATGCGGATGGAATTAAAAGTTAGGCAATTAAAATTAAAAGTTGCAGGCAAGTGCTTTCTAAGTTCCTGCTCCTGCACCCACCAAGAGGAACACAGGTCATTCAGAATTTAGGTCTTGCAGCTGACATAGCCTGGGGCTCTTTCAATACAGATCAGAAACTGTGGCATTTGGAGGTTACATAATAAACCAGGGTGTCCAGCTCAGATGAGAACTCTTTGTCTCCAAGGCTCCTTCAAGCAAAGCACACCATTTTCCCTATTTGCCAAGCTTGTGTTTCTCCAACAGATAGACTTAAGGACGTATTTCTTTTATCTTTCTTTTTGTTTTTTTGACGAAGTATAAAGGGCATGTGTTTATGTTCTGAAATTTCTCAGTTTTTAATTCTACCTTATATACAAAGAAAATAAGAGTAATAAACACAACAGGACCCATATCTGGTGTCTAATTTGGGATTTTTTATGTTTCCTTCTTTATTCATATTTTTATTTTTCCTGCCCCCTTTCCCTGCCAGTAAGCAAACTGTGTTGCATTCACATTGAATGAGCTCACCCCACGATGAACTAATTAAATGTCTGAGTAGATCACCAAAGTAGACTCTGTTCTGAAAGTTAGAATGAAGAAAGAAGACAGGATTTAAAGGGAAGAAAGCATTTTTTGTTGTTTTTTTAAAATAGTACTTTATTTTGGAGCATATTTGGTTACAAAAGTGTGTTAGTTTCAGGTATATAGCAAAGTGATTCAGTTATACATATACATATCTGCTTTTTTCAGATTATTTTCCCTTTTAGGTGATTACAGAATATTGGCTACAGTTTCCTGTGCTAAGACAGTAGGTCCTTATTGATTATCTATTTTGTATATAGTAGTGTGTATATATTAATTCCAAACTCCTAGTTTATCCCTTCCCCCCACCACTTTCCCCTTTGGTAACCGTTAAGTTTGTTTTCTGTGTCTGTGGGTCTGAATGAAGACACAAGACAGTATCCAAAGAAAGGAGAGAATTTTCAAGATGCAAGTGCAAGAATCTTCCATTCTTTCTTAATTTGGGAGAGGGGAAGCTCAAAGGCCTGTACCTGCAAGGTCGGTTCCCAGGATTTCTACATTTTAGACAGATCCCCAGCACCTGAGGTTTCCATACTTAGAACTAAAGCATGGATTCTAGAAGCAGTGTCTTGAAGCAATACAAGATGAGTACAAAAGCAAAATGTCTGAAAGGGGTCAGCAACCTAAGAGAGCATCATGAAGAACCAGACACAGTGATCCTGGAGCTGGAGGTGGAGGGATTCTGGAGTGGTGCTGGACATAAGGTCCCTCCAGGCATGGCTGGCCTGCTTGCTAGGTTCATTGAAGAGGCAGAGGCAGAGTGAAGAAGTCATTCGGTGTGGCCAAATGCCAAGAGGAAGAAGAAGGAAGAATGGAAGGTGGTCTGATTAAAAGGAGATGTGAAGGAGGTTGTCCTTAGGCAGCAGAGAGGACATCAGTCTGTGGGATTTAGGCAGGCAACAAAATGGATGTGGTTACACATGGACTTGAAGATAGAAGGACAATGAATGATGAAGTCCTTCCCATTACATCTCTGTCATTTCCTTGATAGATGTTGGAGACCACAACATCTTTGTGGAGTGTTGGTGAGAGTTGGGGAGGAAGAAAGAGAAACTTTCTGTCACAGGGTACTGTCAAGGACAGGAGACAGACATTCTAAACAGAACTGTGGGCTCAACTGCCACTCCAGACCACCAAGGTACAAGGGCACTCACTTGCACAGGTGAGTTGAGCTTCATTAAGGCTCAGGTACAGGAAGAGAGTTGGTGTATGTTGGGCTTAATGCAAAGTTGGGGATTTTCAGGGCCAAGTTTCTGGAAACATGAGAGTCTGGAGAGAGAATACAGGGTGCTGACAAATAGAAACTGAGGAAATATGAAGCAGGAAGTTTGTATGGTTGAAGATTGGTTGCATTAGGAGCGAGTGAGAGATGGAAGGAGATGTAGGTGAGGATGCAGGTGGAAGCTGGTTTGAGGTAGAGGGGTTCTAGGAGTGCCCATTGTTGTGGTGGGTGAGGGAGCTATTAGAACAGAGCTTGGTAAGAATTAGTTCAAGGACACTGAAATCCCCCAGATAGCAGAAGAAATTGAGTCAGAGAGGAAAACAATGAGCCAGGTACCTACATCGTCAAAGAAAGTGATGCAGTAACAAGGCGGAAAAAAAATAGTTGAAGTCAATTATGAGCTTGGAGAAGGAAATGGAAACCCACTCCAGTACCCTTGCCTGGAAAATCCCATGGACAGAGAAGCCTGGTAGGCTACAGTCCACGGGGTCACAAAAAGTCAGACACGACTAAGCCACTTCATTTTCACTTTCTATGAGCTTCGAAGGAAGGAGTTTTTTCATAAAAATGTAGGAGGGATGCAATTATGATGAGAACAGGTTGTTGAAGTGGAAGGACTATGAAATACTTTGGAGAGAGAAAGCCTTAAGTAAAACGTAGCCTATTGAATACGGGTTCTAAATAATCCTAGCCCTCTCACTGCTAACTGATGCATTCATGCAGTCACTTTCAACAATGGAAAATGGGGCTTAAATTAGTGGGTCTAGAATTCCTGAAAACAACAACGTAGCCTCTTGAGAGCAAATGAGTTGATGTGGCAGGTGCTTCTTCCCTTGGGAATGCTGGCTCCCAGGATAATACAAGTCCCAGGTTAAGGCCAGTCAGGTTGGTCTTTCTATTCAGCATCCATCCATCTATTCATTCCCTATATGTATTGAATGACTTTTTTGCACCAGGCTTTGTGCTAGATGCTGGGAGGAAAGCCAGTAAGCAAATTAAAGATGGCCCTGCCCTCATGATACATCCAGTCTAGCGGAAGGAAACAAAGGGTCACCCTCAAAATGCACAACTACAACTCTGATAAGGACAACAAAAGAGAAATACAGGTGTAGTGAGAGTGTGATATGGGACCTGGCTTAACTTGGGGAGTCAGGATATTCTGAGGACATGGCACTTCAGCTGAGATCTGAGAAATATGTGGCATTCACTACAAGCAGAGGGACAGGGTTCAGCATGGGCAATGGCCCTGAGGCAGGAAGTGGCCTGTGCATCAGATTAATCAAAAGGGCAACAGCCTGAAATCCCCCAAAGATGGAGACCACAATGCTTGCAAGGCAGAGTGTCTGGAGACCAGCAGCACTCATCGTTGTTTAGTCACTAAGTCATGTCCAGCTCTGCAACCCCATGGACTGTATGTAGCCTGCCAGTTTCCTCTGTCCACGGGATTTCCCAGGCATGAGTAGTGGAGTGGGTATCCCAACCCAGGGGTTGAACCCATGTCTTTTGCATTGCTCAGTTGGTAAAGAATCCACTTGCAATGCAGGAGACCCCAGTTCAATTCCTGGGTCAGGAAGACCTGCTAGAGAAGGGATAAGCTATCCACTCCAGTATCCTTGGGCTTCCCTTGTGGCTTAGCTAGTAAAGAATCCGCCTGCAATGCAGGAGACCTGGGTTTGATCCCTGGGTCGGGAAGATCCCCCGGGTTGGGAAGATCCCCTGGAAAAGAGAAAGGCTACCTACTCCAGTATTCTGGCCTGGAAAATTCCATGGACTGTTGTCAGACACAACTGAGCGACTTTCACTTTTCATTTCTCTTGCATTGCAGGCTGATTCTTAAACATTGAGCCACCTGGTACCGGTAGGGCGGATCAAAACTTTGGGATATTTTTCTGAGTCATGAGGAGTGATTGAGAGAAGGACAATTAGATTTGCTTTGAGAAGATCATTTCAACTGTTTAGGGGTGAGAGAGTAGGGGAGGTAAAAGAAAACATGGTCCCAGTAGAGACTAACTGACAGAAAATTAGCACAGGACATGCGGCAAGCGCTCAACAAGTGTTAGCCAGTGGAACTGTTTAGATTTCAAAAGAAGGGTAACATCAGAATTGGTGGGAAAACTTTGGGCCACTTAGGTTACATATTCATTATCCTTATTTGTGTAATAGATCTATTCTTCCATTGGTTTCTAGAGTCAGCTTATGGAAACCTCTTTCGTTAAAGCATGAGGGTTTTTCAATATTATGTAACAATCTAAATGGGAAAAGAATTTGAAAGAGAACAGATACATGCATATGGATCACTGAATCACTTTGCTGTCTACCTGAGACTAACACAGCATTGTTAATCAACTATACACCAAATAAAAGGCTTTAAAAAATTATGTTTTTGTTTTTGTTTTTTTTTAAAATAATGAAACTGGAACAAAGGAAGATGAGATACAAAAAAGTACTTTATCCACCATGTGTGTATTCTGTCAAATTTTTTTTTAACTTAAAATACTTTTACCAGACCAGGGTCGGGATCATAAGTAGATATGTGTCCCCATGGCTGCCTCCCTCAGATCCCTGAGCCCCTGCCTGTGTTGCAGGATTCCACAGCCTTCTTAACCACCACCCCCCTCTGTTTCTCCCCATGAGGCCTTCTTTAATGCTGATGAGTTTCATTTCAATTACTGTCCCTTTCATCTCAAACACCAGTGAGGCAGAAGCAATGTAGAAAGTCAAATTGTTTCTTTGAAAACTAAAATTTATTGTGTCCTAGTGCCACTTTTATTAATTGTTTAAAGTTAATGGTATCCAGACCTGCAAAATTTCTTATAAACATTCAACTTTTTTTTTTTCATCAAAGGGAAATCTCTCTTACACTCTATATACGGTGATGTGCCTTCTGTCGTAGACAAGTTACACATAGCCGATTTATTTACACCAGGGAAGCTAGGAATTTGACCCTGGACTAACATCATGAAGAAAAAAATATGTTCCAATCAGAAGAAAGCTGAACCAGCCAGGCAGGTAACTGGGAGAATTTTTACACAGGCTCAGGCTGTGGTGGCCATTATAGACTCCTAGGAAGAGAGGGACACTTTCTGAGGTTCTGGGCCAAGACCACTGGAGAGAAGCATAGGAAATTATCCTCTATCTCCTAATTTATCTCCCTCAGCTTTCTCCCCTGATAACCGTTAAGTTTGTTTTCTACATCTGTGGCTGTTTCTGTATGTACCATTTTTTTAGATTCTACATATAAGTGATTAGGGAGAAGGAAATGGCAACTCACTCTGGTATTCTTGCCTAGAGAATCCCATGGAGAATCCCATGGAGCCTGGTGGGCTGCTGACCATAGGATCGCACAGAGTCAGACACGACTAAAGTGACTCAGCATGCATGCACGCGTAAGTGATTAAGTATGCTGTACCGCAGAAACTAACACACACTGTAAACCAACTATACTCCATTAAAAGATAAAATATCGGGATTCCCTGGAGGCCCAGTGGTGAGGACTCTGGGCTTCCACTTCAGGGGTACATGTTCAATGCCTGGTCAGGGAACTAAGATCCAGCATGCTGTGCAGTGTGACCAAAGGAAGAAAAGAAAAGGAAAGAAAAGAAAATTATCCTCTAGATAACATAAGTAGGAGAAAAGCAAAATGCCTTTTGCTTCATTTTTGTCCTACATTATTTGAAGAAAAAAAATCTGGGGGCAGAGATCACAGGAATCCTAATTTCAATGTTAGGAATATTTTAACAAAATATGATCCACTAGGAAATGGGAAGTGATCTGACAACATGATTTCTCCTCTGCGTAGACAGAGTCCTTACAGTCATTGCCCCCAAGAGGGTTTTGTACCTTGAGGCTTGAGGACAGATTAAGAACAAATATTAGAAGTTAGAATGGATGCCAAAATTCAACTTTAAGGAGGAGCAGGCAGAGATTCACCAGGCACTCAAATCGTAAACCTGCCTGCAAGCATCCTAGTAGAAATGCTTCATTTTCCTTTTTCGTTTGTTTTCATTACTGATGGAGTTCTGTCCATTCAGCTCTGCTCTCGAAATTGGATTATGAACATAATTCTTAGCAATGCTGCTTTAATTTATCAGCACAGAGTTCATAAAAAGCCATTTCATTACGTGAGCTGGAGTCATAGTCACATGCGAGGTGTCGCACTTGGTAAGCAGCATGATTTATATCCTGGTGAGCGCTCTGCCACAGTCAGGCATTTCAATGCTATGCCGATTATTCAGATGTATTCAGAAGCTCACCCTTTCTGCCAATGGATACTAGGCTTTCTCCAAGAGCTCTATGTACATGTCAAGATATTCTTTTCCTCAGAGAGATGCCAAAACCAGATTTATTCTCTTTCCCCCAAGGTTAAAACAACGAATGAGATGTCCTTTGCTTTTTCTCCACTTCTTACTCCCAGAAAATAATTCATCTACATCCACACAGTGACAGCTCTTGGCATGAACAAAGGTGTCCCAAGAATAGCCAGTAGGCATCGTGTAGTAGTTCATGATTGTATCATTGTGTATTTAGCATATTTGTAGGCATTTAGGTTTAAACAAAAAATAAGACAAAAGAAAATGAAAGAAAATGTATAAATATTCAGTATTTTTTATCATACTTTACTGTATACTGGCAAAATGTCAATGGGGTCCAGCAAGTGAAGAAATCCAATACCAGAGATTTCCAAGAAAAGTAAGTCAGAAATTTGATTTTCTAGTTAAGTTTCTCTATTTTCTTCTTGGATTCTTGAAGTAGCTTGTATATAAAATCTATTATCAATCATATAAATAATCAGTGTTTTGTTTGTTTGTTTGTTAGCTTGGGGGATGTATTATGACTTTTCTCTTTTTGCTACCTAGACAGCAGATACTCCTCATGCTAACATTTATTTCCATACTTCTCCAGGTGTGAAAGGGCTGCAAGTAGGTAGGAGCAGGAAAGCTAGAATTAACAATGTAGAGACTTTTCCAGAGCAAATGTTTCCAAAATCTTTATTATATTTGTTCTTTTGCTCTATTTCTTCATTTTATGTTTTGCTTAAGAAAAATTTTCTGAGATCAATGATGATTCCACTATGTCATAAGTATCTCATATATGTAATTCTCAGGGTGAATTGTCCCATTCAGTTTACAATATTTTAAGTGCAGCAGACTTTATTCCCATTTCATAGGCAGAGGAAGAAAAGATAGAGGTAATAATATCCTAAACAGATCTATTAGGCAGAAACAACCTGGAATATAGCCCAGTCTTGCCTCAAATCCTCTGCTCTCCCCCTTAGAGTTGGGCTTCTGCTGTGACTCAGTCTGATGGGGAATAAGGAATAAGGAGAGATAGATCAGGACCTCAGGGAGGGTTATTTTTAAAAATAAAACACAGGAAAAACATTAATGAAAGTCAGTAAGAAATTTGGGATCTGCCAGCTGTGCAATATACCATAAAAATGAACATGAATCTGGCCACCCTAATGTGGGAAAAGCATTTGACAAATTTAATTAGTGAGTTTAGTAAAGTGACAAATACAAATTAATTTAAAAATAAATTAAAATTGATTTTATTTGTATATACTAAGCAATAAACAAGGAGAAGTTAAAAATATCACTTAATGGTAATATCAAAAAATATGAAATGAGCATAAATTTAGCAGAAAGGATACACAGTAAAATTTACAAAATATTGCCAAGAGAAATTCAACAAGACCTAGGTATATGGAGACTCATACCATGTTCATAGATTGAAAGACTCAGTATTGTTAAGATGTAGATTCTTCCCAAATTGATCTATACACTTAATACAATTCCAATCAAAATTATAGCAGATTAGTTGTAGAAATCAACAAGTTAATTTTAAAATTCAAATGCTGATTCAAATAATAGGGAAAAGTCAAAGCAATTTGGAAGAAAAAGTACAAAGTTGAAGGACTTACACTACTGTTTTCAGGACTCAATATATAATTAGTGAAGGAACAGATATTCTAGACCAATGGGATGAAATCAAGACTCCTAAAATAGATGCACACATACATGACCAATTGGTTTTCAGAAAAGGTACCAAGTAACTAACTAGAAAATGAGAAACTTTTAAGAAATGATGTGGGAACTGTTGTTGTTGTTGTTTATTAGCTAAGTCATGTCAGACTCTTTTGCAACCCCAAGAACTGTAGCCCATGGGGCTCCTCTGTCCTTGGGATTTCCCAGGCAAGAATACTGGAGTGGGTTGTCATTTCCTTCTCTAGGGGATCTTCCCGACCAAGGGGTTGAACCCGAGTCTCCTGCATTGCAGGTGGATTTTTTTTACCACTGAACCACCAGAGAAAGAAAGTGTTAGTCACTCAGTCATGTCTGACTCTTTGCAACTCCATGGACTGTAGCCATCCAGGCTCCTCATTCCATGGGATTCTCCAGGTAAGAATACTTGAGTGCATGCCATTCCCTTCTACAGGGGATCTTCCCGACCCAGGGATCAAACCCAGGTCTCCTGCATTGCAGGCAGATTCTTCACTGTCTGAGCCATCAGGGAAGCCCAAGCCACCAGAGACCAATTTATCATTTTTTAATAGTTGTGCCTTCTCTGTTTATTGAAATATTTGACCATGCTGCAGTGATGGAGATTTTCTTTATAATTTCCTTCAGTGTCTTCATTGTTTTAGATCTTGTATTTAAATTTATTATCTATTTAGAGTTAAATTTTGTGTAGGACATGAAGTAAGAATTGAGATTCTTTTTAACTCTAAGTAGATCATCAATTTAAATATAATATCTAAAACAATGGAAGCACTTAAGGAAAATATTTTTAAAAATCTTCATCATTTCAGCATGGTCAAATATTTCACATAAATACAAAAGACACAACTATTAAAAAATGATAGATTGGATTTCATCAAAATTCAGAACTTCTGCTGTTAAGGAAAGGCAAGTATATTTGCCCAAAAGAAGATATTCAAATATTAATAAGCACGCAATGAGATGTTCAACATCAGTCAGCATAATTCAGTACAACTTCACACCTCCTAGAATAGCCAAATAAAAAAGACTGAGAATACTAAGTGTTGACAAAGATATGGAGCAACTGGAATTCATGTACTATTGGTCAGAAAGTAAATTGGTATAACCAACTGGAAAGCTATTTGATGGTTTCTGATAAAGTTGAACATAACTGTTTCCATATAGCCAAAAATCCCATATCTAGTTATTTACCCAAGAGAAATGAAAACACTAGTCTGTACAGAGACTTGTAAATGAATGTTCACAGCAGCTTTACTTACAATAGTCAAAAACCAGAAGCAATCTACTGTCTACTTACATATAAACAGGTACTTTGTGATACATCCAAGCAATGGCATATTAGCTAGGAATTAAAAGGAATGAGACACACTAACACACACACATGAATGAAACTCAGAAACACCCTGAGTGAGGGAAGATACAAGAGTACATGCTAGATGACTTCAGTTATGTGGAACAGCAAAACAATCCAGTGACAGAAGCAGATCCATGGGGTTGGGAGTTAGCAGAGACCAACTAGGAAGGAGCACAGGGGAGCTTTCTGGTAAGATGGGGAAATGTTCTGCATCTTGATAGTGAAGAGTGTTGTATGTGTGCATAATTTTACCAAAATTCATTGAAATGTACATATTTAAAAATTAGTTTTTTGTTGTTGTTGTTTTTCTTAAAGAACTGGCTATTGAAAAAAGTATTTCCCAGTCTGTCAGTCTGTCATGCTCTGCTCCCCATTCTCCTTTGGAGGATGTTGGGGACTTCCTGCCACTTGCTCAGGCTGGGAAGAGAGTTCCTAGGCCTACATACTCTGCCAGCAACTAAACAGATGAGAAAAGACAGCTTCACCAGCCAGTATCATTCTAGGAGACAGGGACCAGAGGATAAATTGCATCATGTGGAAACTGGGTGGAACTATTCTCACTCTGGACCTCCTAAGCCCAGGATTGACCCTGAAGAAATGTGCCAAAGCTGGAGTCCACTTTTACTGAGAGTCACTCAGTCATATTTAGGTGAACTGGTGTTGCTTTATTGCCTCCAGTTCCTAGTTTTCAGTCTATGAGTCCCTGTGGGGTGGTCTACTTTCCCTCCCACAGACATGGTCTACTGTCTCCTCGGGGACTGGGGTCTCTGTCACAGAAATAGAAGGAGTCCCTTCCTGTCCCACCCTCTCACCTGTGAGTGACAGTAGGAGCTAGCTTGCCTTCTCTCAGCATCTTGCATTGGGAAGGCACAAAACTCCAAGTCCAGGAAGAATTTCTCTTTCAATCCAGGGGCTGTAACTAGACAGATGATTTGTACCCACATGGGTGCATGTGTGTTAGTACCCAGCAGCTGGACCTGAAACTGGGACTTAGAACTGTTTCCTAATCCTGGTTTTTGCCCTCCCAGCGTGCTCCCCTTTCCCATATGGTGTGATCACCCCCTAGGGGTCAAACTCCTCTTAGCAGCCATTCATGCATTCAGACTTTTCACACCAAAGCAACATCTCTGGAGCTCTAAGATGTTTGTTTACCTTTCAGCAGCAGAAGCATTTAGGAGGATAATAGAGCAAGGTGGTAACTACAAGAAATATTCTTGAGAGTCAAAAGAAGTCACCTGAGTGAGTGTAGGAGTAACCCTAATGTTTCCCTTCCCCCCCCCCCCAAGTGCACCCACATTTTCTGATATCACTTTCAAATACATCTGGGAAACAAGCTGTGCTCCATTTCCAACTTTCACTGCAGCCTGCTCATCCCATCCCTCTGGGTTTTTGGATTTGATGACCTCTTCCTGCCGTTCTTAGTTCCTCTTCCTTCATTCCTCACAAAGCTCAATACCAGGGTATTGAACTGTAAAGATTTGGGGTAGCTGAGAATAATTACAGCACCAGACAAGAAAGAACTCTAAATTCAGTTCTAGGCATCATCTTACAGGAACTCCCTAAGGGTCATTTAGCACCACAGGGAGTTGCCTCCTGACCTATCCTTCCTGTCTGCCCAGCTTATCCCTACTCCAAGAAACTTCTCCTACTGTACTTGCCAAATTCCTGTGATTTTCTTCCTTATCTAAGCTATGCCCAAGTGGCCTCATTGTTTATTTTACTACCTTAAGGTATTTTCCTCAATAAAAGGTAAGCTTGACTTCTTTCTAAACAGATAGTTTTAAAGTATTAACAGACTTTTGAAATAACTCTCCCCTCAGATTCTGCCCTTCATGTATGTGGGTGTGTGTTGGTTTTCTTTCATCCTTGCTTTTGGAATAGAGGGGAAATTATTGTAAACCTCTCAGTCCCAATAATGTTTTAAAAGTTTATTCAATCTTTTCAATAACGAAAATGTCTGGTTACTGTGTTACTGTATATAGTATGCACACTGGCATAGAACTCTGTCATTGCTGATTATTGGACTTTTCCCCAAAAGTTTGTTCCTGTTTACACTGACTGCTCCCTGAGGAAAATAATTCCTGTGATGGTTTTCTTCCTAATTTGCCCTTCTCAGTCATGGACCTAAAGGTCTTCTATGAGTCTCTGAAGGCAGCTCAAAATGAGGTTCTCAGAGATACCAAAAATCAGATAATTACTTCAAGCTTCCCTCCCTGATGGGGAAGTGGATCCTCTCTCCACAGTCCGAAGCCAGCCTCTCTGGGGAGGCTTGGAAGGTGTTGCACTAACTCTGGTGCTGGGGAAGCAGTCTCAGTAGCTCTGTGTCTTTGTTCCTTCCAGAAGCCAATTAACCCTTTGGGTGGGAAATAAATTTTCTGACCTAACTGAAGTTTTTTATTTCCCAGTCTCCCCTTCAACACCAGACATAGGAAGCACGGGGGCTTAGCATCAGGGTGGAAAATATGACTCAAACTCGACACTTGCTCATTCCAGACGGCAACATGTTACCTGAATGTAAAGCAAGCTGTAACAGGAAACCTGGTTTTCATTACAAGAGGAGTCTGTGTGTAGCTAAAAGGAATCTGACCAGAAAGGAATCAGTCAGTAATTCTACAGGTTCAAGAACCAAATGATCCCACAGCAGAGAAGAAATATGAATCAGAGGGAGAACTAAGCCCTGGCAGTAATGTGTTAGGACTCTTCAGTGGTGATGAAACCTCAGAACATTTATTATCTTACTTATGTCAGCACTTCTTCTTCAGTGCCTGGGCTCTTGGCCCTGTTGCTCATTACATACACCTGGAAGGCAGGTGAGCTTTTCCTCTAGCCCTATCTTAGCTCCCCTTTTAATCTCTTTCCCTTTCCCTAGCCTCATGTAATCATATGCCCCAATGGCCTACAGCAAGTATATTTTTTCAGTGCCTGGTACTGTACCTGGAATGCTCTAGGCACTCAAATATTTGAGGGAAGCCGGAATGAGTGATCTTCTTGTTACCAAGTCCAAGCTTGCTTTGCTTGCCATATGATAGACCAATGAATCCGAAGGAAAAGGTGTTGAGGCTAGGAATACGAGTTTATTTGGAAAGCCTGACTTAGAAGATGGCAGACTAATATCTCAAAATAACCATGTTGTCAGGGTCTGGTTTCCAGGTTCTTTTATGGATCAGAAATGGGGGAGGTGAGGAAACAAAGTAAAAAGGCCTTTAATATTGCAAGTATCTCCTAGAATGGCAAGCCTCAGGCAGGGAGATGTGTTAAATTCTTCCTTCCTGCCATCTACAGGTGGACAGGGTTCTGAACAAAGGCACTTTAGCTTAACAGTCAGGCAAAGGGGCAGGATTCACTGAGGCAGGCCATTATGTGTGATTATAATAACAAAATCAGCCTAAGAAACAGATCTAGCATGGAAGAGTCAAAATCAACTCTTCCTGGTTATACTCTCCTGATACATGGCTCTCCTAGTTTCTCTTCTGGTCTCACTCCAGGGAGAATAAACCTACACAGAGTGCTCATCAATGAATAAAAGCCTAGTATGTTACCAGGATCTAGGATAATCACAGAGATAATGCTACCACTCCAAAGGGAAAACTCCACTTGTGATGGCAAGAGCCTCAGGTATCACAAAGTCCCCAGGGAAAAAATGTATTAGGATCACTCCTTTCTATTCTTGGTGGATAGCCCTGATCTATCCTATAGCACTTTCTTCCCCAAGATTTTAAATATTAGTGAACAACAAACTCTGAAAAATAGTTGAAATAAAAACCACATGATCATAGTCCACTGGAGGACTGGGCTTCTTTGCCTAAATAGGGAACCTGATGGACTTTTTTTATTTTTACATTTGACCCCATCCTGACTTCCACTCCACTGATGATCCTGTGTTGATTCACAGTGGTTTGTAGTCCATTGGCCCCTTCCCCACCCACACAGCTCCCTGGAGCAACCAAAACTCAGAAATCAGCCCCCACATTTCCTTACATCTCAACAGAGGTGGCTGGGCAGGAGATTTGTTGGGGTGGCCCCCAAAGATTCCATGCCTGGGTGCACCCACATGTTCTTCACATGTACCTAAGTAACTGTGTGCTTCACTCCTCCCCACCCTCTGTATAATTTCTGGAGAATCAAAACACCTGAACTAAATGCCCTTAGTTGGCCTACAATCTTTGGATATATCTCTTCTCCACCTAGAACATTCTTTTCCAAGCTCATCATTAGGCTAACTCTACCCATCCTTCAGTTTCCAGTTGGTCTTTAAGACTGGAACCTCATTATGACCTACCTTGGTACTTGATCAGTTCCTTGCTATAGCATCCAACTATAACAATTTGCTGAGAGCCTGTGTCCCCACAAGAATGTGGTCAGGAGGACCTAGCTCAGTGGCAGGCTTTGGTAAGACACTTGGCAGATACTTGTTGAATTAATGACAAAACTCACCCAACCTCCACACCTCGAGTTGAAGATGGCTATCTACTGCCAGATTTTATCTGAAGCAGAACCATTGCTTTAACCTTGATTAGAAAAGCCATCACCTGAAAAGGTGATCCAAGGAGAAGGAACAGTATGAAATCTTGGTAAAAGCGTAGGCATATCACCATGGTTCAATTCCCAGCTCTGCCTCTTATCAGCTGTATGACCATAGAAAAATCATGATTGCTTTATGTGTATTTCTTTTATTAGTAACATGAGGATAAGATTATTACAAAACTAATAGGGCCATGTGACAACTATGTGAACACAGTCAAGAAATATTAGACCGCTATCATTATTCAAAAACTTCCTTAATCAAGGATACTGCCCTGTTGATATCCCCAGATCCCAATCCACATGAGAGCAGTCATTGACTTGACTTCTCTCATAACTCATGAACTGGAAGCAAGAACAGTTTCTGGGGACTGCTATATTATGAAGTGACACAAGGTGCTAAACAGCTTAGAAAAGTTTTTGATCACACATTACACTTGGTTGTTTTTGGTTTTTTTCCCCAACTCAAGTCTGGTAAACTTTGCCAAAACACACTTGGCCATGGCTAAGAAGAAAGAAAACAAGTCTGTGCTGTACTCAGTCGTGTCTGACTCTATGCTATCCTATGGACTGTAGCCCTCCAGGTTCCTCTGCCCACAGAATTCTCCAGGCAAGAATACTGGAGCGGGATACCATTTCCTACTCCAGGGGATCTTCCCTAACACAGGGATCAAACCTGTGTTTCTTGTGTCTCCTGCATTGGCAGGTGGATTTTTTTTTTTTTTTTACCACTAGCACCACCTAGGAAGGAGCTTCCCTGGTGGCTCAGACAGTGAAGCATCTGCCTACAATGCGGGAGACCCAGGTTCAACCCCTGGGTTGGGAAGATCTCCTAGAGAAGGAAATGGCAACCCACTCCAGTACTCTTGCCTGGAAAATCCCATGGATGGAGGAATCTGGTAGGCTACAGTCCATGGGGTCACAAAGAGTTGGACACAACTGAGCGACTTCACTCACTCACTCATTCACTCCACCTGGGAAGCACAGCACAGCACACACACAAGAAGAAAGGAAACAAATCAGTCATGGTTAAACTCAAACCAGACTCACTGGTTTGCCTGTCCTCGGTGTGAAAGATACCTGGGGACAATGCAGACCCAGGGCAATAAAGTCATAGGAGCAGCAGTATTCAAGCTGGCTACCAGGACCCCATCATCAGTCTTCAAGGAACATCATGATATTCCCTAGGATAATTAAGGACCACAGTGCTCTGCTCCTGTCAGTTGAATCAAAAAGAAACTTCTAGGGCAGCATAAGCTGTCTTGAACCAAGACAGCCATTGGCTCTTGGCACTGGAGCTGGAAACAAAAGTTGGCTCTAAGTCAAGCTATAAAAGTGGTTGTGTATGGAATATGTGTAGCTAAGTAGCTGCTGACATTGCAAAGTTCTACACAAAGGCTCCAGGTCACTCTCAGACATTACAACTAGTACATTTCTTTATAGCTTTCCCAGGCAATTTCAGTAAGATCTCCTTAGGGAACAGAAGATTCCAGGTTGAAACAGCTAAACGTTCCAAGCCTTCAAGCCCTCTTCTCCTTCATGTCATGTTTCGTCAAAACAGAGAGATGCGAGTATGACAGGGCACAGAGAGAGGCAGAGACAGGCGAAAACCCCAGCAAGTTTAGTTAAAGAAGGCGGATTGGTGTCAAAGAAAGCAGTGGGCCATTTGCAATGACATGGATGGACCTATAGATTGTCATACTGACTGAAATAAGTCAGACAGAGAAAGACAAACATCATATGATATTACTTGTATGTGGACTGTTAAAAAAGAAAAAAAAAAAGTACAAACAAACTTGTCTACAAAACAGAAGTAGAGTTCCAGATGTAGAAAACAAACCTATGGTTACCAGAGCAGGGGGGCAGGGAGGGAAAACTGGGAGATTGGAATTAACATATACACACTACTATATATGGGCTTCCCCCATGCCTCAGTGGTTAAGAATCCGCTGCAATGCAGGACATGGGGGTTTATTCCCTGAGTTGGGAAGATCCCCTGGAGGAGATCATGGCAACCCACTCCAGTATTCTTGCCAGGAAAATCTCATGGACAGAGGAACCTGGTGGGCTATGGTCTATGGGGTCACAAAGAATCAGACATGACTGAAGCAACAGAGCACGCACTATTATATATAGAATTGACAACTAATAAAAACCTACTGTATAGCACAGGGAACTCTACTCAATACTCTGTGATGACCTATGTGGGAAATGGATCTAAAAAACAGTGGATATATGTGTGTTGCATAACTGATTCACTTTGAAGCATATTGAAACTAATACAACATTGTAAATCAACCATACTCCAATAAAAATTTAAAATAAAATAAAAAACAAAAGAATGCATTGAAGTTGAATACAGAGGTGAATGCTGGGGTAGGGAGATCATGATTAATGCAGATCCAGCATTTGTTATTTAAAAAAAAAAAAACTTAGAAAAAGCCTAGTAATTTTCCAGCTAACTTATCGTGGTCAGTCTGAAGAGGTGGAGGGATAATGAATCTGAGAAATCTCTTCTAATCCACAGTTCAGCCTCTCCCGTCATGCATTTTATGAAAGCTGCCGTGTTAGCATTGCCTCTCCTTTCTGTCTCCCTGCGTGGGGGAGTTTATGAATAGTAAAAATGACTACAGGGCACGCAGTGAAGGGGAGGAAGGGGATGAAAAGGAGGAACTGAGACTCCAGATAATCTTTAAATTGTATAATCAGGTTCCAGAAATTTGACTTCATCTGTGTTAAGGAGTTTCACCAAAATAAATCTTACAATCAAAGAATATTAGAGCTGGGAGAGACCTTTTAAAAGGTCCTTAGAACCCTATGTATTTAAGGCAATAGATAAGGCCACATTCATCCCAGAATAAGGGCTGATAAGAATGTTTCAGAAAATAAATTTCAGTTGGATAATAACTCATACAATTGACAAGATGCTCAATATGTTTGCAACAAGAGATAGGAAAGCACTAGGTTCAAGAAAGAGGGGCAATTTGGGGGAGGTTAACCTTTTCAGTTTTTGTAATTTATTTACTTTTAATTGGAGGATAATTGTTTTACACTGTTGTGTTGGTTTCTGCCATATATCAACATAAATCAGCCATAGGTATATATAGGTATTTCCCCCGCTTTTGAACCTTCGTCCCACCTCCCACCTCATCCTACCCCTCTAGGTTGTAGGAATAATTTTTTGAAGAAACCCTGAAAGACAGCCCAGGAGCAGGCTATGTAATGTTCAGAGTTGTTCTTCACCACTGTAAAAGAATGAGCGTTTATTGAGAGACCATTGTGTATTGCATGTTGTCATTTGCTTTAACCTTTTTCATCTGTATTATGAACCTTTCTTCAGATCCTATATGAGGGGCACCTTATTGGTAGATAGGAAGTATATGGGGTCAGGGAAGAATTCCTGGGGTAAGGAGACCCTGTGTTGACTCTTGAATGAGGAGCAGCAATGGTTGGCCACGTGGCAAGGAGAAGAGGAGAGTCTAGGAGGCCAGGGCATGGCAGCAGCATGGGCAAAGAAACCAAAGGAAGAGGGAGTACGACCAGATGTAGGGCCTCCAGGAGCCCAGTGATGGAGAAATCAAGTCAAGAAGCAGGCAAGAGCTAGAGTGTAAAGGGTGGTATAAGCTGTACAAAGATGCTTGACCTTCATCTTGAAGGACATGGAGAACCATTGAGATATTGGGTTGGCCAAAAAGTTCATTCAGGGTTTTTATAAGATGGTACAGAAAAAGCTGAACAAAGTGTTTGGCCTACCCAATATTTAAAGGAGGAAGGATGAAAACAGAGATCATAATTTGTCACTAGAAAAGGGACTCCTGCTCTAGCTTGAAGGAATGCAAGATCAGAGGCAAGGAGACCAGAGAAGAGTTTCCAGCAAACAAATGATAAGTGAAGGATTTACCCTCTTTTCAATCAAGAACATTTCCAAAGTGTGGGTGATAGTTTGACCGTGTGATAATTCAAAAGGGTTAAAGAAGTAAAATGTTAAATACACAGTATACAGAAGAAATCAGAGAGAGAAAATCGTACAGCTTGTATAAGAGAAAGAGTAAGAATTTCTGAACAAGATTCAGAGAATACAGGATTAACTTCAGTTCAGTTCAGTTGCTCAGTCATGTCCAACTCTTTGCAATTCCATGAACTGCAGCACACCAGGCCTCCCTGTCCATCACCAACTTCCAGAGCTTGCTCAAATTCGTGTCCACTGAGTCAGTGATGCCATCCAATCATCTCATTCTCTGTTGTCCCCTTCTCCTCCTGACTTCAATCTTCCCCAGCATCAGGATCTTTCCCAATGAGTCAGTTCTTCGCATCAGGTGGCCAAAGTATTGGAATTTCAGCTTCAGCATCAGTCCCTCCAATAAATATTCAGGACTGATTTCCTTTAGGATTGACTGGCTTGATCTTGCAGTCCAAGGGACTCACAAGAGTCCTCTCCAATACCACATTTCAAAAACATTAATTCTTCGGCACTCAGCCTTCAGTTCAGTTCAGTTCAGTTCAGTCGCTCAGTCATGTCCAACTCTTTGCGACCCCATTGAACTGCAGCATGCCAGGCCTCCCTGTCCGTCACCAGCTCCTGGAGCCTACCCAAACTCATGTCCATTGAGTCAGTGATGCCATCCAACCATCTCATCCTCTGTCATCCCCTTCTTAATTTGGGTCTAGTAGGAACCATCATTGCTTTAGACCACAACTGCTGCCCCAGAGGAGCCACAGAAAAACAGGTCACAAACAAAGAACCACAGGACACTGTTTTGAAGGGTCAATATTTATTCCAACCCCCCCCCCAGGCTGATTTTTATCTGAAGAGCTATAATAGAAGTATTTTCTGAATAAATAAATAAATAAATAAAGCTTTTCTTTAGTAGTTGGCAAATAGACTAGAGAAGTGGAGGCAGATTTCATTCTGTAAGACTTGTGTTGGGCAATCCAGAAATTCAACTGTGATTAGATAATGTACTATGTTTTTAACCAACATTCTTTCTGGTAAAACTAGGAAACTGGGTCTTAAAGAGGGTGAATGGCCAGCCTAAGGTCATATGTCCAGTAAAGGGTGGGGCTGGGGTTCATATCTACACCAGACTCATTTCAAAGCCTGAGCTCTTAACCACTACACTGCTTTTATTAGATCAGAATTCTCATGATAATTTATATTCTCTAGATAACTACTATAAAAGTATTTATCAGAAGACCCCATGAATAATTGTTTTAAACTAATGTCTATTTAGTTGTTTTATTAGGTAACTATCAACATGGCTCTGATTCAAATAATGAACAAAATAGCATTTCTCTGTTTTTTTCCTACCCCTCACTCTACTATTGAGAAGTTTCAACCATTTAGTGAAGCAGCACTTTTAATTTTCTTTTTTCACATCTTTGTATATTTATTTGCAATCTTTTTTCTTATGAATTATTTAAAGCATAGTTGCAATAAATAATAGCAACAGTTTTTATTTTAATTGCACTCTTCTATTCCTACTCGGCAGACACATATAAGTGACAGACACTTTGAGGTATCTCTCCCTTCTAACAATGATGCCTTGTCCTTAGACCAGCTTGAGTACATAGGCTTCCTAAGAGTCTTACTCTTTTGGTGTCCATCTCTCTTAATGTAAATGGAACCATGACAGGTCCTCTCTTGTGTAAATAGACTCCATGGCAGTTCCCTTGTAGGGGATTTTGGGCTTTTCCAAATTGGCTCAACATGGGACCTCTGTGGCGTAGGTCATCATACATCTACAGGCAATAATCAATCAATTGATTGACTACCAATAAATCAGGTAGTTAATGGCTAGGTGAACTTATTTTTAATAAACCTATTTAAAACCCACAAATAGATTCAGTTTTGAGAACATAGTCAGTTATAGTAGACCTTCATCTTTGCTGCTGCTACTAAGTCACATCAGTCGTGTCTGACTCTGTGCGACCCCATAAACGGCAGCCTACCAAGCTTCCATCCCTGGGATTCTCCAGGCAAGAATACTGGAGTGGGTTGCCATTTCCTTCTCCAGTGCTTGAAAGTGAAAAGTGAAAGTGAAGTCGCTCAGTCGTGTCTGACTCCTCGCGACCCCATGGACTGTAGCCTACCAGGTTCCTCTGTCCACATGATTTCCCAGGCAAGAGTACTGGCGTAGGTTGCCATTGCCTTCTCCTTTCATCCTTGGGAGTGGATTCGATTATCATAATGTGATAAACATACTTCTTTGTATGACTCAAACTTACTCAAAAGAGAAATGAAGTGGCTTCTTGGCTGTGTCTATCTTGCATGTTGTGTTCTTTGAGCTAGTCTGTAACATTAAAATGCTGATTGGTCTAATAAAATGGGATTTATTTGCAAAAAAAAAAAAAAGAGAGAGAGAGAAGAAAAATGAAGGAACTGGGTACAGTCAATGGAATGTGTGTATGGTGGTTCAAGTCATTTTTTCAATGGACAATATTTATCTAGATGTTTGATTTTGTTTTAAAGTTTCTCTCTCTACCAGGAGTCACATCCAGTGCATCACTTTACTTAGAATGTATGGTAGAATGGGGGAACAAAATTTGATGACTTTAATCAAGCTGGAATGACTATTCACATTTACAACAGCTGTTGGCATATGTTAAATTTTACATTACTTCCTTCTCCTGGGACTCGTTCATTAATGGGGGTAAAGAATCGTCCTAAACATTTTTTTTGGCAATTTCACTTAGGCAGCTGCCAAACACTGAGCTATTATATTTGCAGTTGGCCTGTGCAGGGTGTAGATTCTGACCAGTAATGCTCGGCTTTAAGTCTGCTTCTGTCCTAATCCATAGAAGAGTAAAACTTAAGCCAAAAAAAAAAAAAAAAATTGGATGATTGCCACATATCTCTGCAACTATGGGTTGGATATGAAATAATTTAAAATGCAGTAAAGCTCAGTAATTTAGCACATAGGTTAGTGAAAAGGCACATGTTTTGCCAAGATGCTGCACACAGATGGAAAACCTATTTCTAGACACCAATTCATTGGGTTCTAAATAAAAGTCCCCAGTTGACTTCACTCATTGTGGAGCCTATTTTTATTTTTAGTTTTTGTGTCAAAGTAGTTGGTATAATAACTCTAAAGCTTAGGGGAAAAGTCTTAAGAATGATTCTTTGCTACCCACATTTATATCAGCAATCAGTGATGGGAAGAACGTGGATAAAGCAGTGAAATATAGACCTGTCAAGTGATTGCAAAAATTAGGAAACAATTCTTGAAAGAAAGAAGTGGGTGATATATGGATGTCCCAATCGCTCATGTGTTGGA
Source organism: Cervus canadensis (assembly GCF_019320065.1). Lineage (NCBI taxonomy): Eukaryota > Metazoa > Chordata > Mammalia > Artiodactyla > Cervidae > Cervus > Cervus canadensis. Next base: position 73,977,311 of record NC_057388.1, on the reverse strand, counting down.
TGTACCCCAGAAGTTATATATCTTTGTTGTCAGCAGCCACATGGAGGTAGATAAGGGGAGAGATTCCAGTCTCTTTCAGCTTTCTGTGTATCATTTTCATGTACAAATATCTACTTCAGTGTCAGAAGTTTTGTACAGAGAAAAAGCATGTGGAAGGGAAAAAGAACAGGGCAGCTGGGTCCTGAGTAGATAACGTTGTCACCTTTTCAAGACTGACCTCAAGCAGTCAGGAAGTCTCAGTAACAATGTGAAATTAATGAATTCCAGCAGAGAAAGTCTAAGTTGGGTGTTTTCAGCATCCTGGATTTTTCAGGATTTCCCTAACCAGGAAATGCAGTGCTGGTTGTGATGGAGAACTACAGTTGGCAATGTCTCTGCCTCCACTGGTCACCCCCTCTGTGCCCACAGCACTTGGCAAGGCAGGAAGTGAGCTCTCACAAAGTAGAAGGAATCACTTGCCCTTTTCTTTGAAGCAGACTGTTTGAACAAAATCTCTTTCACTTTCAGTCAGTTCAGTTCAGTCGCTCAGTGGTGTCCAACTCTTTGTAACCCCATGAACTGCAGCTTTTACTTTATTTATTTTAAAATTGCCAACGAAAAAGAAACTCTAATAATCAAACAAACAAAAACAAACAGTAAAAATACCAAAGACAGTTACTCTGGATGGCGGTGAGGTGGTTTAATCAGCTGGTGCTACTCAAGAAATCTTTGTATACTTTTTACTTTTTTGTGATTTCCAGATTTTCTGTAATAGCTTTATTTCTCTTAATCCACATACATTTAAATTTTAGGTGGATTTATTTATAAATTTGTGTTTTAACTCTGCCAATGTTTTGATGCAGTGAGGTTCTTTCTGTTAAACTGAAATGGGAAATATTATATTCTAAAACATTTATTCTGAGTCAAAAGAAAGATGAGTAAAACCAAGTTTATGATTTGAAGCTCCAGGGACATTTAAATAAATAAACATAATCATTGCATTGAAGATAATGAAACACCATCTGGCAGGAATCAATTCCTGAAATGGAGACTCATAGAGACAAGTGAGTACAGCAGGAGAGAGATTTCTTCTGGTCAGGAAAAGTATATATAAAGTTGTGGTCCAGGGGGCACTGCATTTGTGAATTTCTCTCTTGGCATCTGTAGTTAGCAAACCTGTCTTTGCCTTGCTCCCTCACACAGGGAATCATTTGAAAGTTCAGAGGTGAGCATGGGGCACTCTGCCCATCAGGAATCTCTAGAAATTGAAAGCTTCACCACCCATTCCCAAGGAAGTTAAAGTCATTGGAAGCAGTAGGAGAAATGATGTAAGTGCTACATCACAGAGAGCTTATTCACAGTTAACAAGGTTTATTGTACACCTACTGTGCACCAGGTGTGGTGCTGGAGGCCCTCAGGTCATGTCCTTGGAAACACTCTTGGCTTCTAACATCATGTTTTGGTGTAAGTTAAAAGATTCTCCAGTGTAAGCCTTGGCAGAACTCCAAAGTTAAAAAGCAAAATTGATAAGAGTTGGGGATTCATTTCTGTCTTGGCTCACACAACTGCTCAGCTTGGAAAGTTCTTCCTCACTGTTTCTCCTCCTCCATCCTGGCTCAGATAACCCTGATTGCCCTCATCTCTCCCCTAGGCAGTGCAGCCCTGTACGGAGTAAGAACTGTGCGGTCCAAGTCACGGACCCAAAGGGAGTCACAGTCAGACCTCGTAGGAGTCTCAGCTTTTAAACCTACAGACCTGGGTTCTAGGCCCTCTTCTTCCATTTATGTGACCATACTAATCAGGTTCTCCAGAGAAACAGAACTAATAGAAGATATGTATGTATATATATGTATATGTATATACATATGTATGTACATATATATATAATTAATATTGGGTTGGCCAAAAAGTTTGTTCAGTTTTTTTATAAAATGGTACAGAAAACATGAATGAACTTTTGACAAAACTGAAAGAAATAAAGGTAGATGTGTCTTCTAGTTCTGTATACAGAAGTCTAAAAGCAATGATATCCCAGTAACAAGGAGCATATTTAGAGCTTATATCTTGGTTACTAAATACCATTCTCTACTAAAAGGAATCAAAACTCCTTGAAGAAACGGCTGATTTCAGAGAAAGTACACAAAGTGCCTGAAATACCTTTTTGTGCCAGAACATAATAAAGTACTCAAAGAATAAGAGAAACATCTCACAAGGACATAGGAAAGACACAGGTGGGAAGTAACTTTGAAAGGACTCCTAGTCTGGAATGATTTGAGTGGCAAAAAGAATAATGCTAGTAACTGATAATAAAACATTGGAAAAAATAAGAATTCATAATTCCATCACACTATGAATAACAAAGATTACATTTAAACCAATGTTGGAATGAGAAGAAGCCACTGAATGAGGAGTCATGAGAATTCTGGGCAGTGGAAGCTACTAGTATAAGGGTTCCTTGGTTAAAACAACCCAGCGTGTTTGAGAAACAGAGAAGGGTAGTGTAGCTGAAGTACTGATAGTGGGCACAGGAAGAGTTATAATGGGATAGATATACAGAAAGAGAGAAAAAAAAAGAGATTATTGCAAGAAACTGGTTTATTTGATCATGGAAGTTGAGAAGTCTCAAAATCAACTGCAGTTCTGAAGGTAAGAACCCAGGAGAGCCAGTTATGAGAACCAGGAGAGTCGATGGTATAAGTTTCCTGTGAGTTTGAGTCTCAAGACAGGATGAGACCAGTGTCCCAACTCAAAGGAAGTAAGGCAGAGAGAGAGGAAAAAATTCTCTTCCACTCAGCCTTTTTGTTCAACTCAGACCTTCAACAGGTTAGATGACGCCATTGGGGAGAGCAATCTACTTTATTCAGTCTACCAATTCAAATATTAGATCCCCTGGAGAAAGAAATGGCCACCCACTCCAATATTTTTGCCTGGAGAATCCCATGGACAGAGGAGCTTGGCAGGCTACAGTCTATGGGTCATAAGAGTCAGACATGACTTAGTGACTAAACCACCGCCAATTCAAATATTAATCTCATCCAGAAACATCTTCACAGACACACCCAAAATAATGTTTAACCAGAAATCTGGGCACCCTGTGGTCCAGTCAAGTTTACATACTTCTATGTGACTTTGAACAAAATTGTTTCATCTCAGAGACCCTCAAGTACTACATCTCCTCACTGGACTATAGCTAATTGCAATTTAATTATTATACAACTAAAATCCTTGACACAGTTTCTGTCCAGTGGGTAGGGCTTGAAAATCAACAGGTATTAATCATATCCACCACATGATAACCTGAGAACTTTGTGTTAAACTCCAGAACACTAGTACTTTAAACATACTATCTCATTTAATCCTCACATCAAACTTACAAAGTGTTTTCAACCCCCATTTTACAGTTAAGTACAGAGGCTCTGTGAATTGTACCTTGAGCCATGGTCATCTTAGTTCATCGAGCTAATATTTGAACCAGACATTCTAATCCCAGGGTGAGCTCTTGACTCATACTCCACTGGATTTCCTGTGTAATATAAATTATACATAAAAGTTAATGAGCTCACCATTAGTACTTATTTTAATTGTTAGCATTGCAATATCAGTATTCTCTATTATTTTTATTAGAAATACAAAATATTTCAGCAATGTTGTGGGTTAAGTAGACTTTTATAAGGTAGCCTGGAGACCAAATTGCCATTTTTAATATTATTTCTGAAAATGTGTTCTGAATTTTAAACATCGTTAGGATGTTTAAGTAAAAATGTTTTGAGTGGTAACATTTCCAAGTTGGGGGCTATCTGCTGAAATTAGCAATACTGGGTAATGTCGATTCTTGGTTCTTTAACCAAAGCAGGGCTTTTCTGTTTGTTTGGTTATTACTTTTAAAGACAGTTATAGAAAAGGTCACACCAGGTTCTCTGAGAATTATCCCTATTGCTGGAAAGGTTGGTCATAGGATATGCAGTCAAAAGCACTTACCCCAAATGCTCACTCCGGTCTGCTGACACCCCAAGTGTATTCAAGCTCTTCAAAAGGGGAAACTAAACACAGTTATAAGGACAAGATTAGAAACACAAGAGACCTTCACCCCCAATTTCCACACATGTTCACACACGCATGGCAAGGAGGCTCCTCCTCCCCCTGGTGGCCCCCACTCGCCCTGCCCACTTACTGCAACATCACAAGCCCTGGGACTCTGGTAACAGAAATGCCAGAGTTTGACTCCCAAGTTCATAACTTGCTAACTCTGCAACTTTGGCAAATTAATATTACTTCATATTCGTTTTTGGAGAAGGAAATGGCAACCTACTCCATTGTTCTTGCCTGGAGAATCCCAGGGACAGCGGAGCCTCGTGGGCTGCCATCTATGGGATCACATAGAGTCAGACACGACTGAAGTGACTTAGCAGCAGCAGCAGCATATTTATTTATCTATAAAATGAGGCTTATAGTAACTATTTGTGGGATTCCCTCTGGGGATTAAATAATGTTTATGTTAAATTTTATATTAAATATAAATATCAAGAATTTGGTATATAGCCATTACTAATTGTTATTCTTATCTTTTCTATTGTAGTTTATGGTCAGCTTGAAGATAGATGTCCTACAAATAGAAGCGATAGAGAGGTGGATTGTCACCAAAGCCCTGACAAGGGGAAGTTGGGGAAGAGGCAGAGGAGAGAGGAGACTGCGAGGGGACCCCCACACACTTGCTCATGACAAATCAAGTCTCAACTGAATGTGGGATTCCCATTAGTGAGGATTCCCAGATTCAGGTTTCATTAATAATTTCTGCTCTGAGGATGTGCTGATGGGAAACAGAAATATCTTTATTCCACCTGGATTTTACACAACATGTTTATTAGCTGCTGCCGGTGCTGTATTCTTTCATTATGAGCATTGAAGGCCCAGGCCCAGGTGGGGAGACCAGGGAGGTCAGCAGTGTCATTCATGTCTCACTCCTTCTCCATCTACATCAACCTTGGAGAAAGCCCTCTAGTGCTAAAACTTATCCTGTATTCACTTTCTGGAAGATTAATTCAAATTTAATAGGTAATATCTTTAACTGCCCCCAAAGAGCCCAGCCTTACAAATTACACCACTATTTTAAAATAAACTTTAAAAACCACATGGTAATAGCACAACTGAAAGATCCATAAATTAGAAGAGTCATACATTCTCCTGAGCAAACTGAAACTCTGTTCTGGAAGACACTTCAGTCAGATCAGGAATTACTGTGTATGCTCAGTTTGTTCAATGATACAACAGAGAAAGTAGAAATAAAAGTAATAGAGACCTTTGGCACCTAGTTGTTCTGTTGACTGAAAGCAAAAATATAGCCTGTATTAAGTCAATCAATAGCAAAACCTTCTGTTGCATTTTGTTCAGTTGATTTGTGTTTAGGTCATATTTCCACTCTTTCTTTTGTCCTTGTAAAATATATTTTGAGAAATAAATCAATAACATGAAGGAGATTCTAATTTTTTTTTCATTTCCTTCAACCTTCTGTATCTCTGGTATCTGACTTGGAAAATTTAATTTTTTTAAACATGTTATATCGTGTTTCTACAACATGGCTGTGCTAATAGTATTGAAAGCTCTAGAAACCAAGAGAATTAGTTTATAAGACATAAAATTATTTACAGAGAGTCAATCGCCTATTGAATGACAGTGTCAGGATTCAATCTCCAGTCCTTTGACATCAAGATCCATACTTTTCCAATATGTATTGACAAGTCAGGTGTTTCCAATGTATATTGATATTGAAAAATGTCTTAGATCAATATTTCAATTGGCATTAGAGCATTCTTCTGGTAAATCCAAAATAAGCTAAGTATTATTTGGATCTTACTAATATATCAATTCTTAGTAATTCTCAAGTGGATTGAGGCATGACGTCTGTTTCTGCAGGAAGACTCCAGAGCTAAAACAACTGTTCTCATACAACTTCTTTGGTAGATAGGTACAATGACTCCAAACTTGGACCATTGGTTTCATCTCTGAAGGTTAATTGGACTCCACTAAGCAACTTACTTAAACAAATGATTCATACAAGGGAAAGAAAGTATGTATAAACAGGTCAGCTTCACTCCCTGCCCACAGAGGACCAGTTAGATTGCCTCTTAGGGAAATTTAAAAATGAGACTCAGTCATCCATTTATAGTTTAAACAGAAGATAAAATCATGGGGAGAAGGAAAACTGTCAGGGGCATAAAATAAATTCATTATGCATAAACTCAGGATACTAGTAGACAGAAACTTTGAGACAGCAATAATAAACAAAAACAATGTTTATAAAATGCCAGGTTCTGTTTAAAGGATTTTACATCTCGTGACTCATTTAATTTAGTAATAGGCCCATCATCCTCAATAGTGAGACAGGTGACTTGTGGTGTCATGTGGCAACAATCACAGAAGGCAATAGAAGGTGAGAGGGTAGCCTGGTCCCTCCAGCCACCTGGCTACTACAAGGACCCTCCAGATCTCAGCTCAGCAATTCCTTGTTCAAATACATCTCCTCCTCCTCCCCTGAGATTCCTTCTCCTTTGATGTCATCTGTACACCTAAAGGAGATTTCCACTAGGCAACATGAATGAGTTTCTACTCTGTGTACCCCCCAAATCTGAACCGACACTGATATATTTTGATACACCATGTTACACCATGGTATATTGCGATAAACTGGGATGTATTGTGACATACTGCGCTGTACACTACCAAGACATGTTCCAAGGTGGTGGGATAGTTTTCACTCTCACCAGCAGGGATGTTGAATCTTGTTGCTTCCACATACTTATCAACACTCAGTCAAATTCCTTGATTTTTGCCAATAAAATAGGTGCAAAATGGCATCTCATTCTGGTCTTAATTTTAATTACCATGGTTACTAATGAGGTGGAATTATTTCTTTATATGTTTAGTGACCATCTGTGTTTTCTACAAAGCACTTGTTTGTGCATTTTGCACATCTTCTATTGGATTGTTGGTCTATTGTTCCATAAATTTTTAATGTGAATGAAAAACTACAGGTAAAGTTAATATTGTTTTGTAACATTCCCTTCCTCCCTCCTTAAAGGAAGGCTCTCCATCATTAATTAGTGCTTATCTTTCTCAGACTTTTTTTTTAATTTACCACATATTTCTGCTTCTAGTGCTATTTTGTTATTTTTTAATATTAGATAAATGGTAACCTATTTATCAATCTTTGTAAAACTTACTTTATTCTCTCAGTATTATGTTTGTGAGATTTACCCACATTGACAGTTGAAGCTTTCCCCTTGACTTTCAATACAATTTTATTGTATATGAAAGCAGAAATCGCTTAGTTGTGTCCTACTCTTTGCAACCCCATGGACTATACAGTCCATGGAGTTCTCCAGGCTGGAATACCAGAGTCAGTAGCCATGCCCTCCTCCAGGGGATCTTCCCAGCTCAGGGATCAAAGCCAGGTCTCCCATATTGCAGGCGGATTCTTTACCAGCTGAGACATACTAAAACGTATGAATGTATGTTCCCATTGAGTGACTTTTAAGTTTTATCCAATCCATTTACATGTTCACATATGCTAACATTTCCCCAGAGTATATACCTAAAAGTGGAATTGCTGAGTCATAAGATGAGCACATCTTCACGTCTAGTAATCATCAAGCATAGAATTGTACCAAATTTCACGAGCAGTATCTGATGATTCTTTCTCCTTCCTATTTTTTCTAACAATTAGCATACTTACTTAGTAGACTTTTTCTCCAATCAGATATAAATGACATCGTATATCACCATAACTTACTGTGCATTTTCATTACCACATTGAGTCTGAACATTTTTTCAGATGTTTGGATTCCTCTTCCAAAAATCTCTTTCTTATCCATTCCCCATTTCACTTGTCTATTGAAGTTTGCCCTCCTTATTAATTTGTATACTATCTACTAAACTATTCACTATATTTGATTCATTGCCTAGTATTGACATTTATCTGCATTGGGTAAGTTTTGAAAACATTTTCTCCTAGTCTGCAGCATGCCTGTTCCTTCTCTCCTTCCTTTCTTCAAAAAAATTTTATACAAAAGTTTGTAATTTAATGCAGTTGCGTTTTTATGTTTCCCTTTTTTCTGTCTTTGTCTGAGGTGCCCTGTCCTAGACTGATACCATAAAGATATTCTTCTTATCAGTTTTTCCTAAGTATTATCCAGTTCTTTCCATCATCTTTAAGTCAACATTCTCTCTGGAATTGATTAGGAGGCATTGTACGAGAGAGAATGGATTCTGTTTTATTTGTTACAGATGGATAGTCAGGTCTACCCTTATCCTCTACTAAACAGCTCATCTTTCCCCACCATTTTTAAAGGCCAGCTCTGTCATAGATCGGGTTTCCACGAACATGTACGTCAGTTTGTTGACTCGGAGTAGTCTGCTTCTGGACCTACACCAATTCTGTGCTGCTCAAGGTGCTCTGGCTTCTAATATCTTATATCCAAGAGGATAAAACTTCCCTCCTGATGTTCCTCTTCTTCAAAAAAAAGTTGCTTTTTGTGGCCTTTTTTGCTTTTCTAGGTGTCTTTCAGATTCAGCTTGTTAAATTCTATGAAATCCTCTTTAGATTTTAAGTAAAACTATAGTGAGTTGCATTGAAATTACATAATTTATCGCCAGGGCCTATTTTTTTCTACCTTATTTTCTCTTTACCTGAATTTAAATTTTATTCTAAATATTTCTCATTATTTGTCTCATTATAATTCCTTTAAACAACCACCATAACTCCTTTAAATCTTTTTGGAATGGCACAGGGTATAATTACATAAAATGGGTAAATAAGTGCTTGTCTGTCTCCTGCATAATGTATGTAAGCAATGTACCCTGGAGATACAATATTTTTGATAGATTTAAAGTCCTGTGCATCTCTAAACATAAATTTCCATTGTACAGCAGAATAAATATAAAAATCAATAAATGTACAAAGTGTACAAAAAGATGGACTAAACACATGGGGCATTTTTGGGCTGGGATGCAGGGATAATTAAACCAAGTCCTCAATATCCATTTATTTTCCTAAATGCTCAATACTGAAATTGTAGACATTCTGATTTCTCATGAACTAAATTCTTACTATTGCTGAATTTTAATAGAAAATATGAGCACAGGCACGGAGTTTTTCAGCCCCACTGGGAGAATTATTTTACTTCCTCTATACCCTCTTCACTCTAGCTTCAAGCTAAATTCATATAACATGCACCCTGTGTGAACCTTGTTCAAAATGGCATCACTTTCCTTTGCATTAAATGTGCTTCACCTCCTTTGTAGTACTAAGAGCAGTCATTACTGCTAAGAGTTGTACTCAGCACCAACATAATGCTTCATGGGCTGGAGATTTCAGAGCACCTTTCACCTCATCTTCACTATCTCTAAGAAGCACAAACACAGGGCCCATTTCATAGATGGTGAATTTTAGTTACCAAAAATCAAAGGACTTATTCCATCTCTACCATTAAATCCCTATGGCATTAAAAGGTTGCACATACTTGGCAGCTGTCTGGTTAATGTAATCCATGGGGACAGCACAACTGTGTAATGCACGCAGAACAGCTCAGAATGATGCAATTGAGTCTGTGAAATCAGACCACCTATGTGATTGCCAAGGTCTGCTTTTTTGGTCTGTCTTGGACCCAGCCAAGACCAGCAGGTAGTGGTTTGGCTTTGGTCTCGGGCAATGTCCTATGATTTGCTTATTTCCCAGGATTTCCCAAAGCAGGTGCTGGAGAACACAGATTTTAAGGGATGTTGATAGATATTATACACAATGGAATTCCTAGATGGAACAAATTTGAAACCATGAACAAACTTTATTGTAGAATGTATATGTCGCTCTTAATCTTCTGTAGAATACAGAAGATTTTAGATTCTCACTTTTTTTGATCAGAGTATTCTTTTGATTACACAGCAGAAGTCACATAACTAGTGTGATACAAGACTAACTCTCGGAACCGTCATACAGTGTATTTTAAACAAATAAGCTATTTGAGAACATTTTTTTTCCTGAATGATATGGAAGATCTGCTGCCAATGCCTGCTTGGGTGCTGTAGTACTTAAGGAAACTCTTGTATATTTTGCTTAATATTAAAATATCCAGGTTAGAAACAGCAGATACTTTCCTCCTGACTGGGGGCATTTGAGAAGTTTCGGACCACCTCAAATTGCAGCTACTTCTATACAGAAGGCTAGACTTCAGCCTGGAGACAGTCAGCCTGTTGCTCATCAAATGGCAAGAAACTTGAATCAATGTGCCAAAAAGAATGTTAGAATCTTCTCCCTGCCCTAACCCTTTCAGACCATCTCCCAACCACTCCCCTGCATTGACTTACTGGCAAAGCATACATTTCCTTGAACCATCACAGCTGCTCTTCTCAGACACTACTCCATGGAAAGCTCTCAACCCAAGTTAAAGGATGGGAACAAGATGGTAGGATGCATATTAGCAACTACAGCTGCCTCTTCTGGGGTCTGAACTAATGTAACATGTGAGTCACCTATTCTGCCCCAGGACTATCAAATCATCCAACCTAAAATTTCTTTTGGAGAAGCAACAGGAAAATGATGTTTCAGTCCCCAAAGCCACAGTTGAGGGTGGCATTGACTATGCTTCCCCATATTAGAATATTCTTGGGTATCCTTGGAAAGTTCCAAGGCAAAATCACCCTCTCAGGGACTTCTTCAGAATGACAGAGTGCAAATGTCATCCTGCCTGGAGAGTGTCTGAGTGTGAGTCACCCTCCTGGGGGACAGCAGGTAACGGGTGGTCTCCCTGTGAATAGTGCTGTGGAATGACTAGAAGCTTTGCAAATTGACCAGATTCAAATTCTAGATCTATCTCCCACTGGCTTTGTAGACTTTGTCAAGTTATTTCAAATCCAAAACTCAGTTATCTTATCTTAAAAGGAGTGACTACTACTTCTTCATGGGATTGTTGGAAAGATTAAATAAGGTAACAGTGAAGCACCGAACACAGTGCCTGACGTGTCAGAACTCAGTCATCTGCCTGAAAAGCTCAGATCCTCTTCATCTTGGCTAAATATTCATAAGCTCTATTACCTTAACTATTACAAAGATTTTTATTTTATATTTTCAATATAAATATTTTATATTTATAAATAAATATTCTATATAAATATAAAATATATTTTGTTTTATTTATATAAATAAATGTTACAGTATATTTATTATAATAATATAAATATAATAAAATATAAAGTATCTATAAATATAAGCATTGATTTACATTTATAGACATAAATATTTATTTACAAATATTTAGGGCTTCCTAGAGGGCTTCCCTGGTGGCTCAGATGATAAAGAATCTGCCTGCACTGTAGGGGACTTGGGTTTGATCTCTGGGTCAGGAGAATCCCCTGGAGAAGGAAATGGCAACCCACTCCAGTATTCTTGCCTGGAGAATCCCATGGACAAGGGAGCCTGGGGGGCTATAATCCATGGGGTAGCAAACAGTGGGAAACAACTGAAGTGACTTAGCATGCATGGATAAATATTTATATTTATAAGCACAAATATTTATGTATGTTTATAACTATTACAATAAATTTAAACTATATTTAATATTTATTATATATGCTATGTGTTATATGTATTAGTATGTACATATATATTTAGTTCTTACAGCAGGACTGACTTCAACTAGATGAAAAAGGAATGAGAATCATATAGAGCATAAAGCTATCAAAATGGACAGTCTGAACCAAGCATTGAGGCCTTGTTTCCAAACTGCCAAACTACCTGTTGGCTTACTAACAAAAAGAAAAGGGAATCTATTGCCTTTTGTTTTTCTAGCCTAGAAAAAAATGCATGACATCCTCTTTTCATAGCTGTGTGCCAGCCACAGCGCAAACATGGTAAATGTATTGGAACAAACAAGCATCATTCTGGATGTGCCATAAAAATGTTCAGTCAAGATAGGGAAAAAGTCTGACACAAACAACCACAGGTCTCAGCTATTCCTGTCCAATGTAACTTTTTTTCTATTTTATTACCTTTATTTTTTATTGAGATGATTGACATATAAGATCCTGTAAGTGTTAGGTATATGGTGTGTTTATTTGATACATTTATATATTTCAACACGATTATCACCATAACATTAACTAAAACCTCTGTAGCATCACTGACTCAATGGACATGAATTAGAGCAAACTTGGGAAGATAGTGAAGGACAGAGGAGGCTGGCAGTGCTGCAGCCCATGGGTCGCAAAGAATCAGATACAACTTAACGACTGAACAACAACTATCAGTTCATGTAAGTGTCATTTTGCTTTTTTAGTGAGAACATTTAAGATCTAGTCTCTTAGCAGTTTTAAAGTATGTGATACAGTTTTGCTGACTATAATCACTATGCCATGCATTAGATCTCCAGAACTTATTCATCTTCTAGTTGCAAGTTTGTGAACCTATGGCACTTATTTTCTCTCTCTGTCTCACATGAGAGATGCTAGTAAATAGTGAATGCTTCAAAGTCAGAGAAGGAAAGGATCAATGGCAAGACCTAGAATCTCCCACAGGGAGGATGACCAGTTCTGACAAAGGTGAGGGAGCTGTCCTTTAAAACCATGGATTTGGGGCCAGGGGAGGGGGATGGAAGTCAAGATGATGGATTAGGAAGATGCTGAGCTCACCTACACTCATGAACACATGAACGTAACCTGGTGTGGTCCTGGAAACAGACATCTAGCTGGAAGGTAAGGACTGGGTGTGGAAGGGGTACTGCCCAGTTCTCAGCTGAGTACCACTCCACAGACTAAGAGGTGTTCTGGTGGTGGGGTGTCTAAGGTTCCTTTGGAAAAAGAGAAGGGACCCAATTTCTGGAGGCTGATAGGTATCTTCACATTAGGAGTATGAGTATAGATAAGAGCTGAGTGGTGAAACAAGAACCAAAAAGCTCAAGCAGGGGCTCAAATGAGTTGCCAAAGATAGATATCAAAGCTGGGACCATGAGATCAAGAATCTGAAAGCCAAGGAGGTGAGAACAAGAGCCATGAGGTGTGCTGAGACATGCCCCAGGTTTTCTAACTGGAAGGCTGTTTGAAAACTTCCCTCTTGACCACCAGCTTCCTTTTCCAGATGAGGAAACTAGGGCCAGAGTGCCAGCTGACTTTCCTAGTAATGACAGTAGCAGACGATGTGCCAGGCTTCAGTGGATCACTGCTTTCTCTCTATTCATCAGTCAGTGGAATCATACATTCCCTGGAGAGATGAGCCTGCAGCCCTAAAAACCAGACCCTTCAGAGAAAGCAGATTGTGTCTGTCAATTGCCTCACCTCTTCTCCAAAGCTACTATGGGATCTTTCATATGTCTCAGTCACTTACTGACAGGCTGTCCAGGCCTCTGGGGACTATCTGATTAATCTGAAGATATTTTGACCTACATCCCAAATAGTTTTTCCCTTAAGATTTTTATCATCCTCAAGTAAGTTTGCTAAGCTTGCAAAGTTCTTTTACTTTCCCATCTGTGAGCAAGTGACTAAAAGGCATTTGCAGTTTCACTGCAGATCTTCATGAAACTACCCACACCCAACACACAAGGTTTGTGGTCCGGGGTCACTGATGGGAAACTGATAGACAGCAAGAAGGACAAAGGACAAAAGTCTGGTTCACAGATGACCTTCCAGCTCCATCCTTCCTTATTTCTGGTACCTAAAAACCCCTTCCCTACTGCCATGGTCATCAAGACATGAAAACTGAATCTTTCTCTCTAGTACATGGTGTAAAGTCATTCCAAGGATACCAGTGGTCAGAACAACCACCACCTAAGGCTCCTTGTCATTTCTATTGCTATCAGCTACCTACTTCCCTGCTCACTCCAGGAACCTAGCCATCACTGGAAACAACTACACCTGTGAAAGTTTAAACTCCAATCTTCACATCTCTGACCCACATCCTTCTGTTCCTTGATGCTTCCCATAACCACAGCCTCTTGGCATAATTTCTCACCTGTTCAGTCTACATCCAGGGTTCATCCTCTAAATCCTCTCACCAACTCCTAAGTGTGTTTGCTCTCCCAACCTTCCACTATATACCTGACTATCTGATATCCCCCAAGGAGCTTTTCATAAACCACCTTCTCTTCCAATTGAGCTGCTGAGGGCCTTGAGACAGCCTCTCCCATGATTTCCATCTTCAGCTGAATTCCCAGGTCCATCACTGACCTTTCCACTTGTCCTTCACCATTTTTTCCCTTTCTGCTTCTCTTCAGCAACTAACCTCACTACTCCCCTCAACCACCCCTCCTCCCATTTCATCAAGGCAAGGTTATCAGGGGACAGTTGGTCTAAATTTCTAATTTCTTACTTACAAACCCTTACAGCAATCTTTTAATCCTCTCCAAAAGATGAGTGTCTCTTTTTTCCTCCTTCTCTATAATTACCCTTTTATATTCCTTCTTGGTCCCATTTCATCCCATTTTATGAAGGATCTTGTTATAATTATACTCTGATAGCTTCAACCTCTTCGTAGCTGATGTTAATTTTCTCACCCACTACAATTACCTCCCATCTAACATAAAATCAAAGATAAAGTGCATTTTTGCATTATTTTTCACCTAAAAAACATTTACTGGGAGCCTCCTAGGTGCCAACCACTATGACAGGTATAAGAAAATTTACTGGAAAACAAGGCAGGCATGACCCCACCCCGCCCCCTTCATGGAGCTTAGGGTCTAGTGAATGAGACAGATGATATATGATACTTACAGAATGAGTATATTGTGACAAATACTAGAAGAACTACAAAAAAGAAGCACAAACTGCCAAGTGAGCTTGTATCTGGGAGAGATCTCCCAGGTCCAGAGTTGGGGAGGTTTCACTCTGAGAGGATAGATATGGGTGGACAAGGATCAGGAGGGCATGACTTCCACATAGCTGGTCATTTCTCAATCTTGGGCACCACCTCTCCCTCACCCCCAGCTGCCCATATATTGTTTCTTATTTGAACCGTTTTTCAGAATACTCTCTGTTTCTACATCTTTGGCTCCCTTTACCACCTCAGCCCATGGTCATGTGGCTCCTGTTTCAACTCTGCTTCCAAACCTGCTCTGATCATCCATAGCTTCCTGTCTCTGAACACAAGGGACACTTACTAGTCTGTGTTAGATGGAAATTCACTAAGATTTGTGTAAAAAGTCTTTAAAAGATTTGTGCATATTCTCTTGAGTAACTGTGTACCTTTCAAGGTTAGACAGGTATAACATCTCTTTATTGTATGAAATCAGGACTGCAATGTAGGATATAGCATTGTAGAATACAACAATGTAAGTCTATAAAGCATAGGAGATTTGTTTAAGATCAAAAGATAATAGATTAAACAATTAGTACTGAATTTTAAAACTTCAGTGGGATAAACTAATATCTAGAAAAATACGAATCATCAACACTGACTCAGAAAGAAACAAAAATTTGAATTAAAAAAAAAAAACCATGAAATCCTCAAAGAATTTCCTTTAATGGTTTTACACATTTTTTCCAAATGCCAAGGTATGTTTAACCCCCATGTTATAGATTATAGAACCTATGCCTGCTCCATCCTATAGCAGAACCACTAGCTTAGGACTTGAAATGGGGCTCGTCTGAACTGAGATGATCTGTACATGTAAGTACACATGGATTCCAAAGACTTAGGATGAAAAAAATGTAAAACATCTCAATAATTTTTATACTGATTTCATGTTGAAATGATAATAGTCTTTCATTTGAATAGGTTAAATATATAACAAAAATGGTTACCATTTCCTTTTACTTTTTTTAATGTGGCTACTAGAGAACTTGAAGTTACATATGTGGTTTGCATTATATTTTTATTAGACAGTTCTGGTCTAGTAACCGACAGGGCATGTGACAAGTCACCATGGATAGCTACCATGAACGTACAAGCAATATGGAAAACAGTATTAGTGACATCTGGCATTTACTGCAATTTTACTGCGTACTAATACTAGATCCAATATTTTACATTAACGATCTTATCTCTGATCTCAAAATGACAACCAGGCAGGTGACTGCTGCATCTTTTAAAAGCATCACTGTGTCCTCACCCAGGTGACACAGCCAGCACGTGACAGAGCACATACTCTTCATCTTAACACCCATCCTCACCTTCATCCACCAGATGAGGGTTGGGAAGGATCAGGTGTAGTGTCATTTTCTTGAAGACAGAAGATTTCTTAAACTCTCTGCCATCGAACTTCAGGCCAGTTTTCTCACAGTCTGGGGTCAGTTCCTGGCCATGGCCAAGGAAGGGGCTGGGTACCACTGCATCACCAACTATTTGCAACATAACCCATGACATGTAACTCAGGCTGAAGAGAGAGGCAGGCAGGTCCACACTCAGGCTGCTGGGGGTTTGACCATTTGGATTTTATTTGCATTTCCTCTGTCCTCCTAGACAGGAACAGGCCTTTTCAAATGGGCTTAGCTCTCCAAATCCACTCAAAATGTCACAAAATTAAATGAATGGTTTCTTAGACACCATGGGGAGTAGAAACCCGATAGCAAAACACTAATGGTTTCCTTTGCAGGAAGCCCCTTTGAGGATAAAAGAATTCATCTAAGAGTCAGACCCCTTCCTGGCTGATGTGTCCGTCTGTCAGATGACAAGCCGTAGGGAGTCAATAGCACCCTCACCCCACTCCATCTGTGATCCCAGAGAACAAGAGAAGAGCCAGCCAGAGGGAAGCAAATCCCGATCCTGTGATTTCAATTACAGGGAGGTGAAAAATTATTTGATATCTGAGCTTGCTAAAGGCGCCCATTCCTTCTGCTCCAAAGATCTTTCCTGCTAAACTGAACAAAAGAGGAGAAAGAAGTTTCGATGCATATTGAGGGGAAGGGGTAGTGGAAAGAAAGCCAGCACAGCAGGCAGAGAGTTGATGACAATGCAGACAAAAGAATGAACTTCTTAAGATTCTTTCTAAGAAATGAAATTCACACGGCACCGGTTCTTTTATTGGAACATTTCTTGCCCTCTCCCTTGCTCTGTCCTCACGCCAAGAATGAGATTTGGGTTTTTGAATCCACAGTGGTAGCACAGATTTGGTTGTTACACTCAAAGATAAAGTCGCTTGACTCTCCACATCTGGGCAGCACCAGACAACTTGTGGCAGGCCGTGGCAGGCGTCCACCTTGGTTTTCCTGGAAATGAAATCCAGCAGGGCTTTCAGCATGCTCTCTTTTATACTTCAATGAAGAAGCAAGCTCCTATTAATTGCATCCCTTGCTTAGAGAGACTTTTCACTGGACGGAGGCAACAGGTCTGTGATTTTGATTATGGAGTCCCATGGACCAGCATTCACTCCTGCCTTGACTTCTACGTGTGTAATACAGACCAGGGTATCTCAGCTCTCTGAGCCATAGTTTCCTCATAGGGCAAATGAAGGAAAGCAAAATTGATCTAATAGGGTTGTGTTGTGTGAGGCTAAAATACCTAGAAATTCCTTGGCTCACCGTAGGTACTTATGTATCTCTAGAAATCAGCTCTCCCCTGTATAAAGAGAAAATCATCCTCAATTAGACTTTTTGAAGTTAAAAAAAACTCTTGTTCTAAATATTTGATATTATTGCATATATGTGGAATCTAGAAAAATGGTGTATATGATCTTATTTGCAAAACAAATAGAGACACAGAAGTAGAGAGCAAACATATAGACACCAAGGGGTGCGGGGGGAACAAGGGTTTGAGATGAATTGGGAGATCGGGATTGACATATACACACTGTTAATACTATGTATGAAATAAATAACTAATGAGAATCTACTGTCTAGATCAGGGAACTCTATTCAGTGCTCTGTGGTGACCTAAATAGGAAGGAAATCCAAAAAGGGGGGAATGAATGTAAGTAACAACATTGTAAAGAGCTATACTCCAATAAAAATTAATTTTAAAAATCATTTGTTCTATACAAGTTCAAATTTCGGCATCCAACAATGGTGAAAGAGATGTGCTTCCGTGCACTGTTGCTGGTTTGGCACTTGTTAGCACTTTCTCTTAATGGCATCTCCAAGCCCTGTGCATGTACACTAAAAGAGTTATATCACTGTCTAGTGATCAAGGGGAAGAACCTCAGGTTATGTTTTAGCTGAAAAAAATCATCACTTTCACATCCCTGCCATGCCTATGTAGTACCACAAACATGTGCAAAGCTGCCTAATGATAATAATAAACATGACGTAATTGGAAATCATAATATTTTAATAGAGCAACACGTGAGGGAGAATTAGCCATGTAAAAATTCTGGTATGTTTCTTCTAAAAATCAAGTCACAGCACCTTAGAGTCACACATTGTCAATGTGGTCTCTTCATCTAGACTGTAAACTTGCCAAAGGCAAGAACTCTTTCCAACATCTGTGTGTTTCCTTCAGCATCAGCTACTTTGCTTGGCCAACAGTGGTTTCCTGATGACCATTTGTTAGTTGGCTGATTTATGGATTAATTAAAAACAACAAGTTTTTGACTTGAGAATAAAGAGGCTGAAATAAAAAGGGCATGGTTCTCCTTATTTCCTGCAGATTGGAAATGCACCCTCATGTTAAGACTTTGGGTACCATCTTTATGTGACGGTCTCACCAAAGGACCCTCTTGCTCAGCACCCAAGGAGACCTGTTGGGAGCTGCGGACTGGAAACTGGCAACTCAGTCCAACCTCTTACAAGTACAGACTTACCTCCTTGCTTGAGTTCTCTACCAATGTGCGTGAGCTTCTCATTTCAAGACTGCTGAGCAAAGTTCAGACTCACATGAATCACTTGTAGGTGGACAACAGAGAAGCCCCGGGGCGGGAAGGGGAGTTCTGGTCTCAGAAGTTGCCAGAAACATCAATAGATATATAGAAATTTGCTCAGTCATGTTCGACTCTTTGTGACCCCATGGACTATACAGTCTATGGAATTATCCAGGCCAGAATACTGGAGTAGGTAGCCTTTCCCTTCTCCAGGGGATCTTCCCAACCCAGGGATGGAACCCAGGTCTCCCACAATGCAGGTGGATTCTTTACCAGCTGAGCCACAAGGGAAGCTCAAGAATACTGGAGTGGGTAGCCTGTGCCTTCTCCAGCAGATCTTCCTGACCCAGGAATCAAGCCGGGATCTCCTGACATTGCAGATGGACTGTTTACCAGCTGAGCTACCAGGGAAGCCCGGGATAGAAAGGGGGGTGCTGGTATCAGAGGTTGCCAGAAACATCAAGGAAGTTCCCAAATCTGGGTTGGTATGATGGGGAGGAAGTAGTGGCAGATTTTGAGTTTCAAGAATATGGGTTTGGTTATAGGGCAGAGGCTCCCCCCATTAAAGTATAACAGAAACACTTGGCCTATAAAATAACCACCTCTATTGAGGTGACTAGGCCTGGGTTCCATGAGCAGCATAGCAAACCCTGCACAGGGCTAAGTACATCTGAGGCAGCAGCAGGTCTATCTTTCCCTTTCATAAGGCCTGACGTGCCTGAAGTGAGTCCAGTGCTGCCCAGTTATTGAAGCGAGGTTCCCTAGAGACTACGATGGATGAAGATGGGTGGGAATGGAGCTCAGAGGACTTACAGACATGTCAGGGCCCCATCTGCATTCCTCCCCATAGCTCATAAGCGCACACCAGCCTGATTCCAACTGCCAGTGTCTGCCTGTCGGTGCCTAAGCTGCCGGAATCCATGTTGCCCTCCCTGGAAGTAGGTTGGAAAAAGAAAGAAAAGTGAAGTGGCTCAGTCGTGTCTGACTCTTTGAGACCCCATGGACTGTAGCCTACCAGGCTCCTCTGTCCATGGGATTTTCCAGGCAAGAATACTAGAGTGGGTTGCCATTTCCTTCTCCAGGAGATCTTCCTGAACCAGGAATTGAAGACATGGGTCTCCCGCATTGTAGGCAAATGCTTTACCGTCTGAGCCACCAGGAGAGTCCACTGACAGGTTAGAATAAACCTCCTACAGGGTTTCTGCCATAAGCCATATGAGGTTACCGCAGAATCGCAGAGCAGGTAGGTTAGAAAGCCAGAGGTTAATTAACCCCCCTCACCCAGCAGCACTCCACCAACGCCTGAGAGGAGCTGATATAGAAATGCCCTAACTCTCTCCCTCAGGTGGGATAACTCTGAATCACATTATCTGAATAAGCTTCAAGAGTTCCCCAGCAGGATTAAGCCTGATGTCTCCTGGGGTCACCTCCCAGGTAAGCTACTTGCACTCAAGTCCTTGATGTCAGTTCTGCTCCTGCAGCTCAGCAGAGTCCACCTTCACAGCTGACAAAGGTCACACGGCCATGTGGAACACAGAGAGGAACAAGTAGAGGCCCTGCCTGTCTGCCACAGACCCTCCAAGATGACTATGTACAACACATGAGGATGCTCAGAGCCAAGCAGTGGTGGGTCAGAAGCTCCTGGCCTTCCTTCCCATGTTTCATGGGCAGAAAATATATAAGCACATAACGTGTGCTTAGTCGCTTCAGTCATGTCCGACTCTCTGTGACCCCATGGACCATGGCCTGCCAGGCTCCTCTATCCCTGGGATTCTCCAGGCAAGAATACTGGAGTGGGTTGCCATTTCCTTCTCCAAATACCACGTAATACCTTGTGAAAGACACCTGGCCTTGGTAGTCCTCTAAAACTCATCACAGTCTCACACGCTCATCCTTCCCGTTTCTAGTTCCTTACAAGAGAAGGAGAGTCCCATGGAAACTGTCTCCTTGACAAGGATGTACAGACAAAAATTATGGTCAGCACAACAGTCCTAAGGAAGACTCTATATTGGCACACAGGGCAGTGATACACCGAAAGATCAGTTCCCTTGGGCAGCTGGAAAGGGCAGTGAGGTCCCAGCTGGGCTGCACAGAAGGAAGTCCTCAAACAAAGGATCGGCATGGAGCAGTGAACCCGTGGACCTTAGGCATGCAAGCTAGCATGACAGAGTGTCTGGGTGGCTTACTGGCTCTCAAGGGACTGTCACTAGCCTGCTTGGTGGTGTGGAGATTCCGGAGGCCTTCAGAGTGGGTGGGGTAGTCAAACTCTGACCAGAACTAACTCTGGGCTTCCTAAGTGACCTAAAAATGGGATCAATTGCCCAGGAGATATCTTTCATGCCCACCTGTCACTTTTTGGTGCTTATCTGACATGACTTTTCAACTTCCTTCCTTATAAAAATTGACTACCTTTTGAATTCTCTCTTGGGTCTCACCACTCATGTACACCAGACATTTTTCTGTCAACATTTTCTGTGGGAAGTGGAGGAGTTAAAGCTCCCTTGTTTCTTAGGTGTGTCAGGATTTTTCTTCATGAGGAGAATATGTTTTACCTGATGCTTATATATTCCGGGCCTCCTCATTATAAGACATATAATAATCCTAATTCCACAGTGTATCCCAATCAACTAAGTTACAGTTTCTTTTTCATAAAGTAGTGAATTAAACAATTCTTGCAGGTATTGTGATATTTCAATCTCTGCATGGAGTGTCTTCTCTCTGCTACCAGGTCCCAACTTCCAGCTGCCCAGCCTGGCCAGACCAGGTAATTGGTAAAACCTAAAGAAAGATCTCCACATAGTTCATTGCATTTCTTTTTTTTTTTTTTTTTTAATATTTATTAACTTTATTTTTAATTCATTTTTAAAATTTTTATTGGAGTATAGTTGCTTTACAATGTGGTGCTAGTTTCTAGTGTACAGCAAAGTGAATCAACTATATGTATACATATTTCCCACACAAGCAAAATAACAAATGAAATAGTTGTTGGGAGGAAATGATTTATATTATAAATGCAATGGTATTAATACATACATGTGGAATCCAAAAAAAATTGGTATAGAGATCTTATTTACAGAGCAGAAATAGAGAACAAATGTCTGGATCCTAAGGGAGGAACATATCCCCTCTTTTCTGGATTTCCTTCCCATTTCCTTATGTGTGTGTGTTCAGTCCCTCAGTCATGTCTGACTCTTTGCCACCCCATGGGCTGTAGCCTGCCAGGCTCCTCTGTCCATGGGATTTTTCAGACAAGAATACTGGAGTAGGTTGCCATTTCCTACTCCAAGGGATCTTCCCGACCCAGGGATCAAACCCGCATCTCCTGCATCTCCTGCATTGCAGGCAGATTCTTTACCATTGAGCCACCTGAGAAGCCCCTTCCTCCATTTAGGTCAGCACAGAGTACTGTGGTGTTCCCCGTGCTATACAGTCGGTTCTCCCAGCTATCTATTTTATACATAGAGTCAATAATGTATATATGTCAATCCCAATCTCCCAATTCATCCCACCCCTCCTTCCCTGCTTGGTATCCATACATTTGTTCTCTATTTCTGCTTTGTGCTGGGAAAGATTGAGGACAAGAGGAGAAGGGGGCGGCCAAGGATGGGATGGTTAGATATCATTGGCTCAGTGGACATGAGTTTGAGCAGACTCCAGGAGACTGTGAAGGACAAGGAAGCCTGGAGTACTACAGTTCATGGGGTTGCAGAGTCGGACACAACTTAGCAACTGAAAAACAACAGCATATCAATTTTTTCAGATTCCACATATATGCATTAATATCATTGCATTTCTAATATAAGTCATTTCCTTCCAACAACTCTTTCATTTGTCTTTTTGTTTGTGTGGAGTTAGAAATTTTCATACCAACTGGGGGAAATAAACAAAACAGTGTAGAAATTATTAGCACAGCCATTCAAAACCTAGGAATTAGGAGGTGGGCTTCTCTAAATAGCTGGCAAGTGCTGTAGTGGCAGAGGAGGGAAGGATGAAAAAGTCAGGGCTTGAGTCCCCAGATCACGCAGAGGGAGAGAGTTTCAAAGAGCAGGCCAATTGGTTGATGTCCCCTGGAGATCTTTTATCATTCTTTCTATCTCATCAGCTCTTATAACCAATGAATACTCCTTCCTGGACTTATGATGCTGGAGATCTATCTGTCTTCCAGCGAGAAGGTTTAAACTGGAGTTGTGTGTGTTTAAAACCCCACTGACAAGCCTTCATTCATTTAAGTCCACCTGAAAGAGAAGTTCTCTATTACCCCAAAGATATGAAGTCCCTGGGTTGATTGTGACTTCCACAGATGTATGACAAGTCAATGGCCATGACTGAGAGATGTGTCAGCAGCCCCTTTATCCTCATTCATATCATCACGTTAGAACCCAAATCAGCAGTGTGTGCGGCTGGGACTGATTTCTCTTTCTATTTCTCAAAGCAAATTCTGGGCACAGCTTTTGGAGAATGTTAAGGGGATGTTATTCAATTGCTGTCCCAGTTCGTTTCCTGGGACAGCAATTTCATTCTCTGACTGCTACTGAGTTGAAGGCGAGTGTGTGCTATTCTTGTAGACTACATTAAGAGCAGCCGCAAGCAGACAAGTCAGGTAAGTCTGAGGATCACTGGGGCTTGGGATCCTATTGCTCTTTTTCTCAAACTCTGGAAGATAAATAAATTAGCACACTAATTTAAAAGTCACTAATTCTTGGGAATTCCCTAGTGGTCCAGTGATTGAGAATCTGCCTTTCCACTGCAGGGGGCACGGGTTCAATCCTTGGTCGGGGCACTAAGATCCCACCAGGCTTACAGAGTGGCCTAAGTAAATAAATAAATAAATAATCACTTAATTCTTAAAACAGTAATAAATTATGCAATTCTAGAATCGGCAAAATGAATTAAGCTCTGCCTAAATTGCCTAAGAAAGGAGGTAAATTCATTTCTCAAGTTATTATTTTAGGACAAAAAGTTCCAATTGGATCCACAGCATTTTACAAAGCTTAGAGTAACATTCTGCATTTTCATTCATAAACCGTTTGAAAGCACTCACCTACTTTCCAACCGCTTGTGGAAGAACAACTGTAACTGCCAGTTCTGTGCACAGGTATGAACGACAAAGTGAATCAGTCATACATACACATATATCCTTTCATTTTTAGATTCTTCCTCCATACATGTCATTACAGAGTGTTGAGTAGAGTTCCCTGTGCTGTACAGTGGGTACTTACTAGCTACCTACTTTATATATAGTAGTTCATATATCTCAATCCAATCTCCCAATTTATTCCTTTCCTTCTTTCCCCCAGTAACCATAAAATTGTTTGCTACATCTGCACAGATGTGATTTAAAATTAGTTTTTACCTGGATCTAGATGATATATAATTCTACCCTCTATACAAAGTGCATGAATTGAAATAGGCATATGTTTTCTGCAAACACTTTGGCAAAAATGAATCATTGACTCTGCACCTCAAATCTCTGTTGTAAAATTCCTGAAGAATTTCTGGTGGCCTTGCCTCCTCCCATGAAAGATATAGAGGTTATTGCTTAAATTGGGATTATTTTATTTATAAAATAAATGAATTTATTTATTATTATATCTAAAGTTTCTTCATTGAATGTTGCCTGTCTAGAATCTCCACAGTTTCAAAGATACATGCACCTCAATGTTCATAGCAGCATTATTTACAATAGCCAAAGTGTGGAAGCAACCTAAGTGCCCATCTACAGATAAATGAATAAAGAAGATGTGGTAAATAAACATACACACTGGAATATTACTTAGCTATTAAAAAAAATGAAGTCTTGTAATTTGTAACAACATGGATGGACCTAGATGATAACAAGGCAGACAGAAAAAGACAAACACTGATTTTCTTCAATTACATCTGGAATCTAAAAAAATAAAAATAAATAAACAAATATAACAAAATAGAAGAAGGCTCATGGATAGAGAGAACAAACTAGTGGTTGCCAGAGTAGATGGGTGGTGTAGAGATGGTAAAATAAGTGAAGGGGAACAAATACTATAAACCTAATCTTGACCTGCATTTAGAAATAAGAGGTAGGCAGAAAGTGACCTTATCACTTTTTGAATGCCAGGAAAACGCTGTTGAGATCATCTGTATTAAGGAAAATGAGACTGAAAATATTCAAGCCATGATTCCATGGTATGAGACTCTAAAATTTAAGTAGAAGCTGCTTAATACTTTGGAGTAGAATGTTACTCTAAAAAGCAATTATAAATAATCCAGATAAGAAGGAAAAACACTCTGAAAAAAACTTAAAACTATAATAACTACATAAGGAAATCTCCCATGAGCTCAGATTTTTAGGTATTATGTTATAATGATAGGTTTACCTTATAGAAAATATTCAAGCATCCCTTGAATGTACTTTGAGGTCTGGGACTCATGTTATAACTTTGCAATTATATATTTTCATAATTGTAGTTTCAAGTTGAAACAACAGCCAGAGTTTCAAAAACTCTCTTGTCTTAAATGATAATCCTGACCAAATTTCCTTGTCTTAAGAGTGTCCCTCCAGACTGCTCACTGACTCCTCATTCAATCCACACTGGATAAAAACTCAGCTCATACAAAATGAAAAACTTGGATACCTGGCTGATCTGTTAGCAAACCAAGCTCATGTTAGAAGTTTGAATTCTAAATAAAGGAAAATGGAAAATGCTTCCATGGTATTTCAGTAATGAGAGCATCTATTCTTACAATCTATTTGTGACATTGTACAGGAGACAGGGATCAAGACCATCCCCATGGAAAAGAAATGCAAAAAGGCAAAATGGTTGTCTGAGGAGGCCTTACAAATAGCTGTGAAAAGAAGAGAAGCGAAAAGCAAAGGAGAAAAGGAAAGATGTTCCCATTTGAATGCAGAGTTCCAAAGAATAGCAAGGAGAGATAAGAAAACCTTCCTCAGTGATCAATGCAAAGAAATAGAGGAAAACAACAGAATGGGAAAGACTAGAGATCTCTTCAAGAAAATTACAGATACCAAGGGAACATTTCACGAAGAGATGGGTTTGATAAAGGACAGAAATGGTATGGACCTAACAGAAGCAGAAGATATTAAGAAGAGGTGGCAAGAATACACAGAAGAACTGTACAAAAAAGATCTTTACAACCCAGATAAGCATGATGCTGTGATCACTCACCTAGAGCCAGACATCCTGGATTGTGATGTCAGGTGGGCCTTAGAAAACATCAGTTCGAACAAAGCTAGTGGAGGTGATGGAATTCTAGTTGAGCTATTTCAAATCCTAAAAGATGATGCTGTGAAAGTGCTGCATTCAATATGCCAGCAAATTTGGAAAACTCAGCAGTGGCCACAGGACTGGAAAAGGTCAGTTTTCATTCCAATCCCAAAGAAAGGCAATGCCAAAGAATGCTCAAACTATCACACAATTGCACTCATCTCACACGCTAGTAAAGTAATGCTCTAAATTCTCCAAGCCAGGCTTCAGCAACATGTGAACCTTGTACTTCCAGGTGTTCAAGCTGGTTTTAGAAAAGGCAGAGAAACCAGAGATCAAATTGCCAACATCCACTGGATCATCGAAAAAGCAAGAGAGTTCCAGAAAAACATCTATTTCTGTTTTATTGACTATGCCAAAGGCTTTGACTGCGTGGATCACAATAAACTGTGGAAAATTCTGAAAGAGATGGGAATACTAACCACCTGACCTACCTCTTGAGAAACCTATATGCAGGTCAGGAAGCAACAGTTAGAACTGGACGTGGAACAACAGACTGGTTCCAAATAAGAAAAGGCGTACGTCAAGGCTGTGTATTGTCACCCTGTTTATTTAACTTATATGCAGAGTACAGTATAAGAAGCGCTGGGCTGGAAGAAGCACAAGCTGGAATCAAGATTGCCAGGAGAAATATCAATAACCTGATATGCAGATGACACCACCCTTATGGCAGAAAGTGAAGAGGAACTAAAAAGTCTCTTGATGAAAGTGAAAGAGGAGAGTGAAAAAGTTGGCTTAAAGCTCAACATCCAGAAAACTAAAATCATGGCATCTGGTCCCATCACTTCATGGCAAATAGATGGGAAAACAGTGGAAGCAATGTCAGACTTTATTTTTTTGGGCTCCAAAATCACTGCAAATGGTGATTGCAGCCATGAAATTAAAAGACGCCTACTCCTTAGAAGGAAAGTTATGACCAACCTAGATAGCATATTAAAAAACAGAGACATTACTCTGCCAACAAATGTCCATCTGGTCAAGGCTATGGTTTTTCCAGTAGTCATGTATGGATGTGAGAGTTGGACTGTGAAGAAAGCTGAGCACCGAAAAATTGATGCTTTTGAAGTGTGGTGTTGGATAAGACTCTTGAGAGTCCCTTGGACTGCAAGGAAATCCAACCAGTCCATCCAAAAGGAGATCAGTCCTGGATGTTCATTGTAAGGACTGATGCTGAAGCTGAAACTCCAATACTTTGGCCACCCCATGTGAAGAGTTGACTCATTGGCAAAGACCCTGATGCTGGGACAGATTGGAGGCAGGAGGAGGAGGGAACAACATAGGATGAGATGGCTGGATGGCCATCACCAACTCGATGAACATGAGTTTGAGTAAACTCCAGGAGTTGGTGATGGACGGGGAGGCCTGGCATGCTGCTATTCATGGGGTCGCAGAGTCAGACACGACTGAGTGACTGAACTGAACAAAACTGATGCCTCAATAAGTGGCTTTAAAAAATAAAAAGAGCATTTTGCTTAGACATTGCCCCTTTGCTTGTAGTCTTATTGGAGCCTTCAAGGTAAATGGCATGAAAAGATGAACACAAATGGAAATATTGTCCCTACAGTGTAGAATTGAGATGATCTATGGTATCTGCTCCCATGCCCAGGTGGCCTTCTAAAGATGGGAAAGAGAGGGTCAAGGCCAAGACGGTCTCTCTGGAAGAGAGAAAGCCCAGCCTTCTCATCACAACAGTCCCATGGAGGGGAAATAGAGACTCAATCTAAAGAGAAAACATGATCCAAAAGATCCACCAGAACATGATTTTTAAACTGAGTTTCTGGAGGTCTATAATTTATTATTGTACATCTGGAAATTTCCCATAAAATCTGTTTCCTTAATGTTATATCATCTATGACCTAAATTTTATATCATCTGTTACCTAAAATAAATGTACTTGCTAATCATTTTGTAACTGAGTATTGCCACTATATTTCAGTGCCTACATTCCTTCTTCAATGTGCAAAATCTATTGACACTGAGTCATCACTTAAGTGATGTTATTTAAAAGGCAATGCAATTGTTTTTAAACTGTGTCTTGCTGAGTCCCAGGAGCAAATGAGACCTACAATCTGTCCAGTGTGAGGAACATCACAAAAGTCCCTTTTCCCTAGTCTGGCTCTATTAGCTATCTCCTGATTCCTACTCTAAAAAATCTATACTTGTAACTAGTGGCCTCATTATGTCTTTGGAGCATAGGTTTTCCCTGACTCATATCAGGGGCCCTCTTTCTTAATGGTGTTGATCAGAAATGAGAATGAGATGAGAAGGGAAATAAAGGCAGTGGTTCCTATCAGACTTTAGAGTGTCTAGTCAATTAATGGTTAGCCCAGGATCATAACAAATAAAACAGTATAATTTAAGTAATACATTTGGACTATTCCAGATAGGTCTAACATCACTTCGAAACTCATTTCAAAGTACTAGATGTTCTATTTTACATGGATAGAAGGAGTGTATGTTGTTAAAAACCAAGAAACAAAAAGGATGCATCACCTTTTTAACTGAACAAAAATGATGAGCAAGGTAATGGCAATATACAATATACGTTTTGCTTCCAAGATCCCTTGTTACTCTGAACTTGTTTATAAAACAGAAACACAGTCACAGATGTAGAAAACAAAGTTATGGTTACGGGGGGAGAAAAAGGAGGATGAATAAATTGGGAGATTGGATTTGACATACGAAAGTGAGAGTCATTCAGTTGTGTCCAACTCTTTGCGACCCCATGGGCTGTAGGCTGCCGGGCTCCCCTGTCCATGGAATTCTCCAAGCAAGAATACTGGAGTGGGGAATTGTCCCCTTTTCCAGGGGATCTTCCCAACCCAGGTACTGAACCCAGGTCTCCTGCATCACAGGCAGATTCTTTACCATCTGAGCCACCAGGGAAGCCCAGGGATTGACATATACACATTACTATACATAAAATGGGCTTTTGTGATGATTCAGTGGTAAAGAATCCTCCTACCAATGCAGGAGACATGGGTTTGATCCCTGGGTGGGGAAGATCCCCTAGAATAGGAAATGGCAATCCACTCCAGTATGCTTGCCTGAGAAATCCCATGGACAGAGGAATCTGGCAGGCTACAGCCCATGAAATAGCAAAGAGTTGGACACGACTTAGCAACTGAACAACAGCAACAATATATAAAATAGATAAGTAATAAGGACGTATCGTATAGCACAGAGAACTGTACTTATCTGTAATGACTTATATGGGAAAAGAATCTAAAAGAGTGTCTACACTTTGCTGTACAACAGAAACCAACAACATTGTAAATCAACTATATTCCAATAAAATGTCTTTTAAAAAAGTATGTATGTGTTAATGTCTCTATACTAAATGTATGACACAATGAGCTTACTTTCTAGTCTCACTAAAATAGTCACATCAAAATATCTACCTAAGGATAAAGAAGGAAAAACAAAACTAATATATCATTATGTCAATTCTAGAAAAGTGACTTTGATGTGCCACTACCCACAGAAGTATGCAAACATGCTAGGTCAAGGATATACTCAAAGTGTGGTCCAAGGACCAACAGCATCTGCAGCACCTGGGAACTTGCTAGCAACAGAAATTCTCTTTCTGAGACATCCTGAATCCACATCTCTTTAAGTGTGAGGCTAACTCTCCATGCATTAGTGTGGGAAGCAATGTTCTACACGGATGATAGTTGATACACATTAGCAGGTTAATAGAATTTGCATGCAGTGGAGACCAAGCTCACGTGGTCACAATTCTGAATTTTAACTCAATGCACCAAGCAACTTGTATAAGTCCATACTGCTTCTTTGCTGTTCCCTCTTTCCTCCCTGTTTGCTCACAAGATAGCATATGACAGCAACTTCTTTCCCTAGACTTTTGAAGGTTTAGAAGTCAAATTGAAGGGGAAGGAGAGAGTGGGACAAATAGAGAAAGTAGCATTGAAACATATATTACCATATGTAAAACAGATAGCCAGAGGGAATTTGCTGTATGATGCAGGGAACTCAAACCTAGTGCTCCATGACCACCTAAAGGGATGGGATGGAGTGGAGGTGAAAGGGAGGTTGAAGAGGGATTGGACATACCTATGCCTATGACTGATTCGTGTTGATGTATGGCAGAAACTAACACAATGTCGTAAAGCAATTGTCTTCCAATTAAAAATAAATAATTGTTTTTTAAGAAGTCAAATTGAGGGCCGAGATGGAATAATGCTTATGTTTCTCAGATTTCCCAACAAAATACATGACACATCAATAGATTTTTTCCATGAATATCAATTGTATAAACTAAAATCTACCTCTGCAAAAAGAAATGGCAGATCTGCTATGCAATCAACCATTTTGGAAAAAGTGAATCCAGGCCATGTTGGTTCTAAGATTTTTACACATTGTCAGCTTTTCAGAAGCTACTGGACTCTGAACTGAAAAACACAAATAGATGGAAATTTTTAAATGAATATATGTAAATCTTCAAGGCTTTATTTTGCCGTGCTGCATATGCATTACCAAGAATATTTCTAGTTTTCTTTCTAATGCCATTGATTGGTCTGGACTGGCTTAGAATTCAAGTTTGCATTTTAACAAAGGCAAACAGATGTAGACACCGTTTTGTGTCCAGACTCCCTAATTCCTGGTACCAGGGTCATGTGCACTCCTGCAGCTGCTTTGTGCCTTGATGCTAACAACTGACATCCGTGATGTGGAGGAATCTCTCCTTAAGCCATCAGATCTGCTGTCTCTGTAGCTGGAAGTATTGATATAGTCTAGGACTTCGTGGTACCAGTAACTGACTGATGAATAAACAGGAAAGCCCTCCACATTCAGGGCAGGACTCCCCCGTGTGCAATTTAGGGAATTTCCCTGTGGAAGCACACTAAGGATCAGGCTGAAATTTCACCCTGGCCTGGCACCCTCCAATCCCTTGTCCTGCTTCACCCACTTTCTTACTAGTGTCTCTTGGAAGTTAGTCCTTGATAAATTGGCATCGTTGACTTAGGATTGACTTCTGGGAAACCCAGTCTAAGATACTCAGGATGCCAAATCTCATCCAAATCCAACCAGCTGGAGAGATGAAAGAAAATAATTCAAATAGTATGTTATATCCCTTGATCATCAAGACTTTTCTTTCCACACTACAGCTCCTTTTCTAAATACACAAAATTCTTAATGTTCTATAATATAGCTGGTGGTATTTTCCTTTAGCTATAATTCTTCCCTGAAATGGGCAGTGCTCCCAGAATCCACTGACCTGTTGACTTTGGACAATTAACTAGAAATTTGAAATATCTTCCTATACTACATCAAAACATTAGAAGCTGCATAACATGTATCTTTTATTGCACAAACATAATTGGACATTTTTAAGTCTAGTATTAATCTTAGTATGTAGGAATGTATAAGCAAACATTATACTAAATCTTCACATTTCTTCATATTTAGTGTTTTCTTCAAATTAATCAAAATCAGAAATATATATGACCTAAAGAAAGTCAACTATAATCAATTTTAACACTAGAACAACTATTAACCAAGAAAAATAATGCTGATAAAATATAAATAAAATGACATTTATCCTTTAAATAATCAGTTAAAATGGGCATAGTCAGCATACCATAAAGAATCAGACATTTTAAATAGAAGAAATGTGTGTCCTCCTGCATTTCTCTGTCATTGTTAGAATCAGAAATATTTTTCTTTCTAATCAAAAGCTGAAGTTTTTAGGCTCAAGCAATAATTGTAGCTTCTGACGCACATTCTGTAAGCCATTGAGAAGCCCAAGAACCATTGCTGATACTGTAGAAGACTATAAAAGATCCTCATGTGTAAGGCAATCTATTCCTAAGAGAACTGAAAGAAACTAACACTTCTCTAGGAGTGCCTACCACATGCTACACATGCTTTTACAGGTCCTATTTCATTAACTGAGTCCTCACACTTTGAGGGAGAACACGGAGCAGACCCATTTTCACTGATACCTAAGAGGTCCAAGATGCCATGGTTTTCACAGAGTCAGTATGCACCACAAGTACAATCTAAATTCTGCCATATTTTACACCATGGGCCATTCTCTCTTATTCATGCAAACCTTACAAGTTTGGCACTATTGCATTTTAACTTTTAAGATAAAGAAAATGAAGTACAGAGGGCCCAACGTTGCACAACCAACCAGGAGGTGACAGAGCAAGAATTAGAATTCGGACTCCCTGCAGGGTTCACAGTATTAGCCAAGGTGTTTCCCTTCCCAGTCAGGCTTTGGGTTCAGGATGGTGAATCAAGAACGTGCACATACCTTTGCTCCACCCAATGAGTCCATTAAAATAATGTCTTTGTTGCATTAGAAGTCTTTATTGCTGCTTCCTTTTTTAGCTATGGTAACTATTTTTTTATAAAAACTTTAATAAGAAATAAAAATATTTTAACACAAAATTATAATGGAAACCACAAAAGGAAGAAAAATTAAGAACCATTAAAAGTTGCAGACTCCTGGAGATGGGGTTTGCACACATTGGCACAGAATGTTAACATCTATGCTTCATTTTACATATTTTGAATTTTTGTTCCTGTGTGCAATTTCTATAAATTTTTTCATTTATAGAAAAAGTAAAGGACAAAAATAAGGCAAGGAAATAGAAAGATGGGAAGAAGAAACCTGCATAAATTTCCACACAATAGAGTATTTATGCACTGTCTAAAAGGTGGAGGCCAATTCATTGTCCTGGCATGGGACAATCTTTAAAAAATATCAGTAAACAAAGAATAAGGTGCAAAATAGTATACTCAATATAGAGTTACTTGTGTGTTACAAAATTGTCTATATGGGCACGTGCTTAGATAAATGTGAAGGTTTCCAAATCTAAGGTTTCCATGAGCTGTAGAACTGGAACTGGAGAGAATCAAAGAGGAGGATTCAACTCACTGCTTGTTAGATGTGACTATCTCTATACTGTTTACCTCTGTCCTTCTAGGCTACCTTTTACAATAAATTTCATTTATATGGATAGTTTTTTTATAATGCTTAAAAATGAGTAAGACACTTGGGTGAGTTAGGTCTTCCTGGGAAGCAGACTTATCCTATGATGCTAGTGGTCTGCTGGAGGATTATCAGTGCGACATTAAAGGAGGGGCCAGGAAAACCGGTAGTAGGCCATGGGACACCAGATCTTCCCAGTGACAGGGGAGGACGGGGAAGAGGATTTGGGCAAGGGTGCTTCAGTCCCACTGTAGATCTGATGAAGTCATGGCCAACTCAGTGAGAGCTTTGGAGCATAACCTGTCTGTGAGGCTACCTGGAAAGAGGTGGACTTGCCTGGGAAGCCAAGGTAGGTCCCAAAGGTGCTAGCAGCTGGAGGCTATCACCTATCTTGCAGCTGAACAGAAAGTTCTTTCTTTTTCTCTTTTCATTTTTTTAAATTGGGGTATAGCTGTGTTACAATGTTGTGTTAGTTTCCGCTGTACAACGAAGTGAATCAGCTGCCGCTGCTGCTGCTAAGTCGCTTCAGTCGTGTCCGACTCTACACGACGCCATAGAGGGCAGCCCACCAGGCTTCCCCGTCCCTGGGATTCTCCAGGCAAGAACACTGGAGTAGGCTGCCATTTCCTTCTCCAATGCATGAAAGTGAAAAGTGAAAGTGAAGTCGTTCAGTTGTGTCCGACTCAGCGACCCCGTGGAATGCAGCTTACCAGGCTCCTCCATCCATGGGATTTTCCAGGCAAGAGTACTGGAGTGGGTTACCATTGCCTTCTCCGGTGAATCAGCTATATGTGTATAAATATCCCCTCTCTCTTGGACCCACTCCCAACCCACTCATCTAGGTCGCGGCAGAGCGCTGAGCTGAGCTTGCTGCGCTATTCTGCAGATTCCCACCAGCTACCTGTTTTACACACGGCAGTGCACATAGATCAAGCCCAACCTCTCAGCTGGTCTCACTCTCCCTCCCTAATTCACACATCCGTTCCCTACATTTGCATCGCTATTCCTGCCCTGCAAATAGGTTAGGAGACCCAAGCTGTGCGCCATAAACACAAGTATTCCCTTGAAGCCCATCAGAAGCCGCCTCCCACACAAGCAGACCGCCCAGGGCCCGCATCTAAGGAAGCCAGGCTCTCACGTGTGTGCTATCCAGGTCAGCTCACCCCGGACTGCTCCCAGCTTGAGCCACGTTCTCTACAATGACAAAATTGAAACTGTTCATGAAAGAAAATTTTCTTTTCATGGTCTTACTTCCCAGGACTCCATGTGTCTGTCCATAAATGGACTTGGGAGGTGGGGAAAAGCCAAAGACTTTTCATACCTGAGGCAAAGGAATCTTTCCCTTTAATAAAAATCCTGAAGATTTAAAGCTAAAACTCTAGCAGCAGTGTGCTGCCATATACTCCAAGTTTTCAAAATAAAGATGATAAAAACTCATCAGGCTGCTTCTTGTCACCTCTCCCTTCCTCTCGCTCTACAAGATTATGCCTGCATTTCTCTTTCTTCACATCTTAGTCAATAATAACAAGTTTTGGCACATTTCCTCACTTCTATTACTCTCCACCTGTATCATTGACTTTTAGCCATCTACACATATTTATGCATCAGCTCTTTTTTCAATTATTGTTACATCATGTCAAACTTTATTGAAATATTTTCTCCCAGAAAAAAAAAAAAAGGAGAAATAAAGAAAGAGGCGGGAAAAAAAGAAAGAGGGAGAGAAAAAAAGAAAAGAAAAAAGGAAGGAGCGAAGGAAGGTAGGAAGAAAAACCATTTTCTTACGTTTAGTAGATAGGGCCTCAATCCTTGGTGGGATACATTTTCTTGACTCTGCTTAGCAGTTCAAGTCTACAAGGAGAACTTCTTTAAGAGAACCAGAAGCATACTCATTTTGGCCCACCAACAAAAAGAGCTTTCTCTTTCATAAAGCCAAGTCTATGATTTAGTTTTACATGCATGCATGCGTGCTAAGTCACTTCAGTCATGTCTGACTCTTTGCAAACCTATGGTCTGTAGCCCGCCAGGCTCCTCTGTCCAAGGGATGCTCCAGACAAGAATACTGGAGTGGGTTGCCCCCAACCCAGGAATTGAACCCGCGTCTACTGCAGCTCCTGCACTGCAGGCGGATTCTTTACTGCTGAGCCACCAGAGAAGACCTTAGTTTTATTTACTCAGTCTATTATGTTTCATCATAAATTCTAATGTTATTATTTCTTTTCTACTTTAACTTGTAAGAGAATTAGAACCCACATTAAGCAAAAGTGCTCAGATGATAGGGGAAAGCAAACCCTTATCATCCTGAAGAAAATATACACACCCTAAACTGTTGCCATTCATTTCATGCAGGTAGATGATATTCACATCTACATTATGGATCTTCTGGGTGAGATGGATGGGTTTTGAGCTAGAGTTCCTTCTTAAGGGTGATGTAGCAAATGAATATTTCCCTTGAAAAAAATCAAAAAGGAAAGCATGTAATTTCCCAAAGTAACAGCACTTGGTCATTCAACAAATATTTATTGGGTCCTTACTATGTGCCAAGAAATATTTTATGAGCTAAGGATAAAGCAATAAAAAAAAAAAAAAAACAGGTGAAAAATTCTACTCTCATACCAAAGACACAAATCCATGAAAGCAAAAATTGAATGAAGTTGGACTTCATTAAAATTTACAACTTCTGCTCTGTGAAAGACATTGTTAAGAATGAAAAGGAAAGCCACAGATCGGCAGAAAAATTTTGCAAAAAAAAAATATCTTCTAAAAGACTATTATCCAAAATACACAAACAACTCTTAAAATTCAACAATAAGAAAACAAAAATCCAACTTAAAAAAATGGACAAAAGATCTGAACTGGCACCTCACCAAGGAAAATACACAGATGGTAAATAAGCACATGAAAAGATGCCCCACATCATATGTCATCAGGAAAATGCAAATTAAAACAACAATGAGATACCACTACACATCTCTCAGAATGCACAAAATCCAAAAAACTGCCAACACCAAATGCTGGCAAGGGTGTCGAGTAGCAGGAGCTCTCATTAATTGCTGGTGGAAAGGCAAAATGGTACAGTCACTTTGGAAGACAATTTGGCAGTGTCTTACAAAACTAAACATACTCTTACCATATGATCCAACAAGTGCACCCCTTGGTGTTTACCCAAGTGAATTGAAAACATATGTCCACACAAAACCTATACATGAATATTTATAGCAGCATTATACATAATTGCCAAAACTTGGAAGCAACCAAGATGTCTTTCAATAGGTGAATGGATAAACAAACTACATAAAAAGAAATGAGCTATCAAGACAGGCTAAGACATGGAGGAAACTTAAATGCATATCCCTAAGTGAAATAAGCCAACTGTAAAATCTATGTACTACAAAATTCCAACTATATGACATTCTACAAAAGGTAAAACTATAAACAATAAAAAGATCAGTGGTTACTAGGGGTTGGATTAGAGGGACGGAAGGAGAGAAAAAGAAAGAGAAGGAGTGAGAGGAGAAGGGAGAGGAGCAGGTTAAGGAGACTATGAGAACTCTGTACTTGCCACTCAATATTTTTGTAAATCTAAAACCACTCTAAAAAATAAACTCTATTGATTTTTTTAAAAGTCCTACTCTCTTGAAACTTATAGTCCAGTGGGGAAGGGGAAAGTGCAGGGTGTGTGGAACCAGTGAGGAAACAAAATAATGTAAATGAATGATACTATATGGTAGAAGATGATAAGCACTGTGGAAAAGATAAGAAATGGAAGAGATAAAGGAAGTTCTGGGTTGAGGAGGGGCTGTATAGTGTAAAGCAGAGTGGTGAAAGGAGAGTTCACTTGGTCGATGATATTTGAATACATTGAAGTGAGGAAGTAAAGCATAGGATATCAGAAAAAATAAAATTAGAATTTGGTCATTGTGACTGGAGTGAACTAGAATGGAGTGAAGGTCAGAGGAAGGGGAAGGGAAGTATGAGGCAAGATTTGCAGGGTGTTGGGATTTCCCTGGAAGTCCAGTGGTGAAGATTTCACACTTCCAATGTAGGGGATCCAGGTTCAATTCCTGGTCAGGGAACTAAGATCTTGCATGCTGTGTAGTACAGCCAAAAAATAAAAACTGTAAGATGTTGAAGCTGCTACTCTCTATGGTTTTACTCCAAGGGAAATGACTAGCCATAATGTCTTGAGTGAAGGAGTGACATGTTCTGACTTTTAACAGAATCACCCACTGCCACATTGAGAATAAGCATATGGAGTAAAAGGTAGAAGGACGATCCCAGTTAGGAGGCTTTATAATAATCCAGGAAAGAGGTATTGAAGGCTTGATGTAGGTTACAGCAGCAGAATGTCAGGGAGTGCTCACAGTCCAGATAGACAGAAATGAATAGCCCAGAGTCGCAGCACAGGTCAACTTCAAAAGGCAGTTCCAGCTCTGGTAGAGAGTCCTCTAAGTATACCCAAACTTTCTCACCAGAGTTACTTATTCCATGCTGCTGAGAGATCACAGGTATTGCAAAGGGAGCTTGGGAGGTGGAATCAGATAGGTCTGGACTAGGTGCTGTTTCCTCTGCTAACCAACTCTGTGGTCATGATCAGGGGACCTCTCGAACTTTGGCTTCCTTATCTAAAAACTGTAGTGATATTTTACTCATAGAAATGATAAGGGGATAAGATAAATACTATTTTGTAGGCACTTAAACAATGATTGTTTTCTCTAATGGAAAGATTCCTGCTGCCAGTGTCTACTCCTGCCCCCAGGAGTAAGCTGTGATATCCTTGAAGCTGCAAGTCCAAACATAAAGGTTAGGAAGGGGCCAACAAGCAGGACTCTCCCAATCAAGGTTTACTTGGCTACTACCACTGCATGGCATCCATGTGACAAGAACCAGGGACAACTTCAGTGCTGGGGTATGTCGTCCATGCGATTCCAGAGAGCCTCCTCTTCGGTGAGTGCTTTCTGTTGAGGCATTGACAAGGAACACAAATGTCCTCACTCTCTGCACCCAATCCAAGATGTCCATCCATTTGTCTTTTCAGAAGACTTCCTTATTATCCTCCTCAATCTTGCTTTTTCTCCCAGATCACTTAGACAAGCCAGCATGAATTATATAATCAATCACAAGCAAAGAAGATCTATGTATTTCCCATATTTATAGTAACCATGTGTTGTGCTTCAATCATATCAGACTCTTTGCAACCCTGTGGACTGTAGCTCACCAGGCTCCTCTGTCCAGGGATTCTCCAGGCAAGAATACTGGAGCAGAAAGCCAGGCCCTCCTCCAGAGGATCTTCTTGACCCAGGGATCGAACCTGAGTCTCTTACGTCTCTTGTATTGGAAGGTAGGTTCTTTACCACTAGCGCCACCTGGGAAGCCCGTAGTAACCATAGTAGAGGCCTATTTAAGCTAGGTGATGCTGAGGAATAACCCCAAAATCTCAGTGGTTTGACACATAGGTGGTTTATTTCTTTTTGAGGTGAAGCCCACTGCAAACCCAGCCTAATCTTCAGGGCAACTGTCCTCCATCCTGTCCAAGTGGAATGTGGTTCCATATCCTTGAGAAGCTGCAACATCTGACACACACAGCTTCCTTAATTATTATGGAAAACAAAGTGAGGGGAGGATATCACACTGGCAATGAAATGTTTCATTTCATTGTTTCCAGAGGATGACACTGACCCAGAATCTACCATTAGAGATTGGGAAGTGCCATCTTCTTTGAGGTTTGAAGGGGAGAAACAGAGCAACTCTGACCTGTGCTATAGCTATAATCTGATAGCTCTACCAACATTACTTCTAAATTTTACAGGAATTGTGGTTTCAAATAAAAGCAAGACTATTTAGTCACATATTTCCACTAAAAGAAAAATGACTGAGTGCTTATTGATTCAAACAAAGGTGTGAATTAAAACACAATGTTGATGATGGAGGTTTAAGGTAATCATAATAGTTCTTACTCTGTAATTAAGAACAAGTTGCCTCTTTGGTTAGAAAGCTATGTCTCAGGACTAGAAAACTCTTAATAGTGAAATGATCTGAAGAGAAAGGCAATTGCCATTACTAGGTTATTGAGGTGGAATCTCTCTCAATCCACTTCCACCCTGGCACATGACTACATACTATGTTGCTGAACTTAATAGATGTTTTTATTCTTTCATTTGAATCAACACATATTTGTGGAGCATTTGCATAGTGCTAGACATGACACTAAGAGGCACACTGTGAAACACAAAGTTCTAATTCCTGACTGCAGAACACAGATATACAAAGAATAGGTAGCAATGGAAGCTTCCATAGCGTACCTTGCAAAGTGTATAGCCCCAAGAAACTGACCTAGAAAAAAAGGTTTGAATGTAAGAGGTTTATTTCAGAGGTGATTCTAGAATGAGTAGAGAAATGAATTATCTTCCTATTACTGCCATAAAAAATTATCGCAAATGTAGGGTCTTAAAGCAACACAAATTTATTATTTTATAGTTATGTAGGTAAGTCTGACATGATTCTCACTGGATTAAAATCAAGATGTCAGTAACTATTGTATTCTCCAGATTCTAGAGGCCACTGATATTTCTTGGCTCATGACTCCCTTCTTCCACCTGAAGGAGACCATCTTCAAAGCCAAAAACTCTGCATCTCTCTGACCCTTCACCTATCATCATGTCTCTCTCACCACAACTGAGACAGTTCCTCAACTTTCAAAGACCCAGGCCATTAGACTGAACCCATGTAAATAATCCAGAATAATTTCCCCGTC
Organism: Cervus canadensis; assembly: GCF_019320065.1. NCBI lineage: Eukaryota > Metazoa > Chordata > Mammalia > Artiodactyla > Cervidae > Cervus > Cervus canadensis. Next base: position 73,937,594 of record NC_057388.1, on the reverse strand, counting down.
TCAAATTCCATAACCTTAATTCCATCTGCAAGTCCCCTTTGCCACATAAGGTAACATGTTCATAGGTTTCAGAGATTAGAGTATGAATGAATGTCTTTGGACTTTGCGGCCATTATTCTGTATACTCATGGAGTGTGGGAGGGAGATAGATATCAAAGAGATGGAATTCCAAAGAGTGTGCATATACAATGGAATATTACACAGCCATAAAAATGAAATTTTGCCATTTGCAGCAACATGGATGGACTTGGAGGGCATGATGTTAAAGTGAAATAAGTTAGACAGAGAAAGACAAATACTATGTGATGTCACTTACATGTGGATTTGAAAAATACAACAAACTAGTGAATATCACAAGAAAGAAGCAGACTCACAGGTATAGAGAACCAACTTGTGGTTGCCAGTGGGGAGAGGGAAGGGGAGGGGCAATTTGGGGACCAAAGAGTAATGGGTACAAACTATTAGGTAGGAAGTATGCTACAAAGACATATTACACAACATTGTGAATATAGTCAATATTTTATAATAACTATGAATGAGGCATAATCTTTAAAAATTGTGAATCACTACACTGCATACCTATAACATATAATATTGCCAATATTGGACAGCAAGGAGATCAAACCAGTCAATCTTAAAGGAAATCAACCCTGAATATTCATTGGAAGGAATGAATGCTGATGCTGAAGCTGAAGCTCCAATATTTTGGCCATCTGATGTGAAGAGCCAACTCATTGGAAAAGACCCTGATGATGGGAAAGATTTAGGGCATGAGGAGAAGGGGGAGACCGAGGATGAGATGATTGGATGGCACCATCACTTCAGTGGACATGAATCTGAGCAAACTCCAGGAGAGAATAAAGGACAAGGAAACTTGGTATGTTGCAGTCCAGGGGGTCACAAAGAGTCAGATCCTACTGAGTGACTGAACAAGAACAACATATACTATTTCCCAGCAACTATACTTCAATAAAAAGAGATGGAGGGATAAGCTGGAAGATTGGGATTGACATATAGATACTACTACATATAAAATAGACAGCTGATAAGGACCCACCTATATAGCACAGGGAACTCTACTCAATACTCTGTTATAACCTATATGGAAAAGGAATCTAAACAAGAGTAGATATATGTATAACTGATTCACTTTGCTATACACCTGAAACTAACACAACCTTGAAAATCAACTATATTCCAATAAAATTTTTAAAACAGAAATGCAAGTCCATAGAATGCATGTGAACGAGCAAGTCACTACTCTAAGTACTTGGGGCTCAGTCCTACTGGGGCCATCCAGAAGATGGTGTAGAACTCACCTCAGAGTCCTCTCACTCTAAAGGGACAACTGAACTGCCTATGGGCTACTCTGAGGGCATCTCCCAAAAGCCCTTGGGAGATACAGATGCTTCCAGGAGGAAGCTGTCAGCATGGTATGCACAGGAACTGTGACTGCTGAAGAAATATGGTGAGGTGCCAAATAACATCCCCAGAGAGAGAATTTAGCATTTGAGAGACAATGCAAAACAATAGATAAAGCCTTTATAATCACTCTATTTCTTCACCGAAAGGAGTGGTTTAATGGAATCACATGACCAAGCACAGGAAATCTGTGTTCGTGTCTTTTATCTACCACACAACATTGAATTATGGATTCAAACACTTGTCTGGGCTCCATTTCCAGTCTGAGAAGTTGGACCAGAGAAACTCTATAAAATTCCTTCCTGCTAGACATACTGCTTTCTATGAGTTTTCAGGCCAGTCACACTGGTGATGGCTATGGCTTTCCTTAAACATTTCATAAATGAAATCCACACCAAAGCAGGGCGCAGCTGCAAATAGGCAGTTTTTCCCAACTCAAATCTTAAATGTCAACACACAATTTACTTATTAAAAGTCACAGGAAACAAAAAAGAATGATTTAATGGAAGGGTGTAATTATAATGAATGTTGCCTGCAATTGACTTAGGATGCTAACCAGGGAAAACCAAGAACTGACTATCAGAGTTTAACCAACCATAGGGAAGTTGGGAAATTGATCAAGTATGTCAGACTACAAATGTTCTTGACCTTGGAAATAAGTTCTTAACCTTGGGAAAGCTTATGAGTCCACACAAAATTTCCTGGGAATTCTTGAGGTGGATTAGAAAATGTTCAGACAGACTCTGAGTTTGCAAATTACTCTAGTTCAAGACTGAAGTTCACTCTCGGGCAAACAGAACTGTTTTGAATCAGTATGACAGGGGTTGTGGGGAGAAGCGTGTGGGAGAGCTGGCCTTCAGTCACTTGAATTGCTCTCAGTATATATGTTGCTAAACAACCAGATTCCATATCCATCGTCATTCATACTCAAGTCCCTGTAGTTCTCTGTATAAGTTGTCTTCTGCCTGTGTAAGGATTGATCTGGACATAGAATGTGGCATAATTTGCCTTTGACTCTGCTAAGCACATCTATGCTATCCAGAGGAGAATACACTGCAGGATTTGGGGATGTTACCAGTCTGTACAGGTGACAGCTTAGTGTGTGTCCTCTAAGGAACTAGGCAAATGCTTTGTATTCAGGGTCAAGTCTTTTCTGTATTTTTCACCTTTATAGGAAGAAAAGTTCATCCAAGTTGAACAAATGCCATGAAATGAATATGTGGTATGCCTGAACAGCTTGTTTTTAAATTTGATGGCCATCACATTAATGTGGGCAGACACACACAGCACTGTAACTACATTTAGTTATAATGAGTGAGTGAGTGAGTGAGTGAAAGTCGTTCAGTCGTGTCTGACTCTTTGCAACCCCATGGACTACGTAGTCCATGGAATTCTCCAGACCAGAATACTGGAGTGGGTAGCCTTTCCCTTCTTCAGGGAATCTTCCCAACAAAGGGATCGAACCCAGGTCTCCTGCATTGCAGGCAGATTCTTTACAAGCTGAGCCACAAGGGAAGCCCCTTAGTTGTAATAGTTTTAAAGTAATGATCTCATTTTTCACTTACCACATTTTCACATTTCTGAGTGAGCCTTCAGATGTTCCCCTACATTGCTTTTATACATTAAAATTGGATAGGCATTGATTTTAAATTATTTTAAATTATTCAATGTCTATTTAAAATAACAAAAAAGAAAAGCATTTGTAACTAATTGCTGAAATAGGAGACAGCCAAACCATTTATAGTGTGTTCAATTTATTTTAACCTTTCAAAATAATAAATTCTGGGACTTCCCTGGAGGTCCAGTAGTTAAGAATTCGCCTTGCAGTGCAGGGGACGCAAGTTTGATCCTTGGCTCTTCCCAGGTGATGCTCGTGGTAAAGAACCTGCCTGCCAATGCAGGAGTCATAAGAGATGCAGGTTCAATCTCTGGGTCAGGAAGATGCCCTGGAGGAGGGCATGCAACCCACTCCAGTATTCTTGCCTGGAGAATCCCATGGACATGGTTACAGTCCATAGGGTCACAAAGAGTTGGACATGACTGAAGCAACTTAGCATGCTTGCATGCAGGGAAATAAGATCCCACATGCTGTGGAGCACCTAAGCACATGTGCTGCAACCACTGAGTCTGCTGGCCACAGCTAGAGAGTCCATGCACCACAATGAAAGCTCCCCAATTATTCAACAAAGATGGCACGGGCCACAGCTAAGACCTGACACAGCCAAATAAATGAATAAATTCTGATTATACAGTGAAGAGAATAAGATTGCGTGTAAGCTTATCCTTATAAATGAATTGTACCAGATAGTTTATTAAGCAGACTTGTATCTATTATCACATCAAGGACTCCTAACAGTGCTCTCAAGTAGGAGGCAGGTGTAGGTTCATTTTGTATAGAAGGAAACTGAAGCTCAGAGAAGCTAAGTCGTTTGCTCAGGGCTCTTCAGTCAGAGTTCAGAGCGTCCAGTTTCTAGCCCTATTCCCACCTCATCCTTACCATAAGAAGGACAGGCGTCTGCTGGCTGCATTAGCCCCATAGGGCATGATGAAATGGACAGAATGTTTCCACATCCCCAAACTCTCTGTCTTATGACATTTCCTTTTGACTCTTGAAGTGTCCAAATGCTCTCTTGATAATCTGTTAGCAAAACCTACTCTTAAGGAGGATTTAAAAAGCGTTAATATGACGATACAGCCTTGTGTTTTCTCTTCCACCAAAATCTCAATTTTAGTAGAGTTCTGGGGACTTGCCTGGCAGCCCAGTGGTTAAGACACTGTACTTCCAATGCAAGGGGTGAGGGTTCAATCCCTGGTTAGGGAACTAAGATCCTATATGCCCCACAGCCAAAAAAAAGTGCCATTTTTTAACAATGTAGTTGAGCAATAATATGTATGTATGTGTGTGTGTGTGTGTGTGTGTGTGTGTGTGTGTATTTAAATAGAGTTCTGGAGCTTAGGCTTTAGAAACTAAATTTTTGGGAGCTTTGAACTGAAAAAACTGTGGCAGAGGATTGAAGTTTTGTGAAAAAGAAGTTTCGAGGTAGGAAAGAGGGAAGAAGACTCCTTTGTAACACCCATTCTGTTTGTTGGGCAATCAAGTCTTTCATGATTAAACTAGGCTTTTATTTTCTTTTTTCAAGGCTTCTCTACTCATGCTCCCCTCAGTATTCCTTGTAATTTTAGAAGATTTCTTTGGAAGACTTTGTTATGAAATGGAAAATTGAGGCTTTCTTCCAAAACATGGTTTTTCAAAATTTGTTCTTTTAGAAATGAAGTGGTTTGTGTGGTTTACGTTTTCATCACTGTCTGAAACATATTTTCCAAAGTCAAGAGCCACACAGGCCCGCTGGTGCCCTGCTGGCTTTGGCAGCCTGTGAAAGCATTTCTTTGGTGATTTTGGTCACCTAACACTTAGTTAACCTTGCAGACATGATATAATTATTCACAGGACTCTGCATATGGATTTTTAAAGTAATGATGATGGTCAGAACTGTAGATTTTTGTTTTTTATTTGATTGTTATTAAAGTACTCTTTACTTGACTCCTTCATGTGACCGTTCCACTTATTCCTTGCACAAATGGAAAAATAACAACAAAAATTCCACTATGAAACAAAAACAGACTTATAGACATAGAGAACAGACGTGGTTGCCAAAGGGAGAGGTAGAGAAGGGGAGGAGTAGGAACTGGAATTAACAGATGCAAACTATTATACATAGGATGGATAAAGAACAAGGTCCTATTGTACAGCACAGAGAACTATATTTGATATCCTATGATGAACCATAATGGAAAAGAATGTGAAAAATGGTGTGTGTATATATATATGTATGTGTGTGTGTGTATATATACATGTAACTGAGACATCTTACTATACAAGAGAAATTAAACACAACCTTGTAATCAACTATACTTCAATAAAATTATTTTTAAAATTCAAAAGATAAAATAGACATTTAGTTACTCAGAGAATATCTTTGCTGTGCAGATATAAATTCTTTGTGATGAAGACTCTACTCATGCTAGGAAAGAAATGCAGTAAACGGAAAATGGAGTTTTGTTTGTGTGTGTTGAGTGAGGATTGGGGGTGGGATGAGCAACCCCAAAGAAGACGAATAGAAGAGAAAAGACTCTGAGCGCTGAGTGTGTGATTCAGGCAGAGCAAAGTAATTTTAGACAAGTCGTTGAACTCCACAAAGTCTCTGTTTTCTCAGCTGTAAAATGAGGGGTTGGGACAACAGTGTTTTAAGCACCCACCCAACATACTGTGCTTCCAGGAAACCCAGCCTACCAGCCACAGGAAGCAGGGAAAACAGTTAAGAAACTCCTGAAATTTCCACCCCAAAGTCTCAGGCTAAAAGCCAGCCCTCTACTGAGGCCCCTGGGGAAGAGAATTCAATGGCTGGACCATCAACTTAATCTATAGCAGGGTCCAGAGTGGGGACCACAGACTTTTCCTACAACATACGCCCTTTTGAGGAAAATCTAAACCTAAACAAGTTTAGGGTCCTTCCCCAAACTAATCAATAAACACCATTACTTAGGGTTAGTAGATTCATTTTTGAATTGCTATCTGGGAAACAGACATGAAATAAATTTTTAGAGTTTCTTCCCAGAAATGACTCAGAAAGGAGGAATATCCAACAGTACTTTACTTCAATCCACTCTGTACTCAATCTGTACTTGACTACTTGGGCCAGAATTCACATACCAAACCCAATGGGACTCATGGTATGAGGTTTGATCAATACATACTAGCACTGGACTTCATCAGATACCAGCGTTCACCGTGTCTGTAGAAGACTAGTTGGCTCCAAGTTGCAAGTTAAAAAAGATACCCAAGTATCCCAGCAAGAAAGAAAAATTAGCAAGTTCATGAATGACAACTCCACAGATGCCAGAACATTTGTACTGAGTCTAAAACCTTGCTGAGAGTAATCAACATAAGAAAATCTACTTGAACCTGGCTTCCATTACAATCACGTGTTTGAAATTTCAACCTATAAAAATGTACCTACATTTTCATTTACTCACTTTACTAAACACCTTATTCAAGGCAACCTCATTTATGCCAAATAGTTACTACTGGCTACAATTGAATCATTAAGATAATCCAAGGTATCAGCTTGATCATTTTTCTTCCTTTTCACTGACATTTGACCCAGGGGTATTTTGTTGACCCAGTGAATGTATAGGAGGGTCAATTCCAGCACCTACTGCTGTTCCTGAATGAGCAGTGATTTTGTAGGCAAGCAGTAGAGACAGCTAATTTAAACCCTAAATCCTAAAGAGGACCCAGTTCGGGGGTCATTAACCTGTGGAGCAAGGAAAGACTTCAGAGATTTGTAAAAACAAATGCAATTGTATGTGAATATGGGCATATGTGTATTTTTTCTGAGATCATTCATAATTCTTAAAGGATTCTATGAGTTGAAGCAAATCTATGTTAAAAAAAAAAAATCTTAGTCTAGGAAGAACCTGGGGATAGGGAAAAAACTTCCAAACATAAGACACACTTGAAGTACCTGGCAGAGGTTAAATCAACTGTGACATGCTGAAGTAACACTATAGTCCTGTCGATTTGAGGAGAAATAATATGGGATGGTAACTGGGCTGTATGGCTTCCCCAGGGGAGGGACACGTTGGTCTCAGGTTAAAATCCCAAGTACATCTCTAACATCAAGGTTGAGGTAAGTGATTTTTTCATCTAACTGAGCAATCTTTAGAAAACCAGGAGCTCAGAGGTAGAATGAAGAAATCTGTGAGAGCATCGGGTTCAGAGTTAAGAGGGTTGTTTTGTTTTCTGAATGACAAAAGAACTATTTGACAAAATACACATAGGCAGTATTCAGGGGCAGCCACGGATTCATGGTCCAGGTAGCTGCCTTAATAAAAGACAAAGAAAGAAAAATACTCTGCTTTCCAGGGAAGAATGAAACTAACTTTGATCATAGACTGGGGATAGAATTAGAGAGAACAAACAGAAAATTTCACATGAGGATTTGGAGCTAGGGAAAGCATCAGTTGCTTTGATGATGAAGCATGAAACACTGCAATAGCCATGGAGACAGCTATGCTTATGTAGAGGTCGAGTTTGTGGGTCCAGGGTCAACCCTCACCCCACCACCCTCACTCCCCCAGGTCTCTACATATAGGCTGACGTGTACAATGGATTTTTTTTCCCAGAAGTCCATGGCGAGAGGTCTGTACATGGATGCAAGAAAGGCAGGAGGGGGAAAGGATAATGTGAGATGACATAATATCTGTCTCTACTTTGGACTATTTTGAGCACCTTGGAAAGGTGGGTATCAGTCCATTTTCTTGAGAGAAATTTTGTGAGTTTGTGAGCATAAGTGGGGCCTTTTTTCCTCCCCTCCCCCCAACTTGGCTGTGTCAGGCAGTATGGCACCCCAAGAGCTGCAAGGAAACAGTGGGACAGCTGCATGCCTGTGGAGAGTAAGTTGGTGGCAACAGGCAGGCCATTACCCTCATATTGAGACATGGTCAACCTTGCTGCTTCTTCCAATAATCAGCAGAAGCATCTAGAGTTTCTAAAAGCTCATGAGAACATTTATGTCTGAGCCCAAGTGACCGTTTCTCTAAAATTCTGAGAAATAGCAGGTGAAGATTTTGAGGAGGGGGCAGAAAGAACTTGCACTAAGAAGGGGCTAACAATCTGAAAATTCCAATATCAATGTATAAAATGAACCCTTAGACACCAAAAGGAGAGGAGGCCCTGGCTGAGATCTGCATGCACTTCCTTTCCACCCTCTTGTTCTCTTTTTTTGCTACCTCAACTACCCTTCTGCAGCATATTCGCTGCTTAGCCAGGTTCTAGATGTTTCTATGGCCCACTGCTCTGAGCAGGACGGGCTGCACTAGCCACTCCTGGACTCCTGCAACTCTCTTTGCTTTGACAGCTGAGATGATCTGCTTTCCTCCCACTTACTTACAACAGGCTTCCCAGCTCCTGCCCAAATCTTCCAGCTCTTTCTCTGGACAACCCCAAAATGTCCCACAAGATCATTCGCAGCTTTTTAATTAGATGTTTTGGCAAAAACTCTGTTTGTGTAAGATGACACTTCTCTGTGGAGAAGTTTCATCCTTGGTAAAGACTTGAGAAGGTCCTTTATTTTAGCTGTAGCCATTGACTATGGTTATATTTTCTTCTAAGTCATTTTACTGCATTTAATTTTGTCAAATGTTATTTCAGCTGTTGCCATCAGAAATAATTAGATCTCTGTGAGATTAATTCCTTCGTCGTCCAGCTGCTGCCAGGAATTATGTCAATCATTTGTGCTTATGATGTCATGGTTTGTTTCCATGGTAACAAATATGCAGTCACAAGTGCCTCATTATCATTTCATTAGAGTGATGACATATTTATAGTATTCAGGAACACCATATTGCCTTTTTAAATAATGTGTTCCTATGGCATACACAAATACCCTTCTTCCTGAATGTACATTTTTCCCCTGTGGTTTGCATCATTTCCTATATATATACTGCACCCTGTTTGCTTGTTTAAGAAGAAAATAAGTAAAAGATTTCTTAAAAGAAGTAAGACAACATAAAAGTATTAAAACCAGTCAATCCAAGGGAGAAGAAGCATTTACAATAAGAAATTTAAAGGACTATCAAATTATTATCCAAAAAAAAACCAAGCTGTTTAAAACTTCCTACCTACCAGGATTTACCAACATGTTTATTGAAAACATTAACTCAAAAGTTGAGAGAATCAAATAATATTTTAAGTAATTTAGAGTAGTCACTCCTCATATTATAGCACTACTAATTATGAACCTGTAAAGAGACACTTGAAATGTCGGCACACTAGTGACTTAAAACAAGTATAAAATTTTATTTCATTGAAGATGCAAGGACCGATAAACAATATTAAGTGAGACATTTCAGATTGTTCTGTAAATGTGGTCTTTCTTCTTGCCACCACTATCCCCTTGCCTTTTCATAAATCCTATTCACAAGTGAAACATTTATTCGGTTCAGGGAGATTCTCTCTGGAGGGGAAATAATTTTATCAGTAAGACTCCCTGGTGATGAGGCTGACTGGGGACTGCTGTTAATCAGCCTTTTTGACGTGGTGCCTTGAATAGCCCTTCCCGTGATGCTCCATGATTCCACCTTAATGCTTTCCCTTTGAACTCACCATGACTCATACGTATCCTTTTGTCCCTTTGTGTGTCTGAAGTTATCCCATTATTAACTTTAATTGGAAAGGTGCCTTTTGTTCCCTTAGTGGAGTCATACACTAACCACTGAACTCCTTAGGCTAAATTTCAGGGGTAGGAAAAAACTTAATTTTTTTAAATAACTGAGGGGGACAAATAATGATAACTCAGATAACTTCATAGTGATTAACAGGAAGTTACTGAAAAGGAGCATATACTTGTATACATTTCACTTTGTAAAAGTGTTTCCATTCAGAAGCTCTTCTGAAAAGAAGAGAAAAAGAGAGCAGGTTGGGGAAGTGGGTTCCACAGGGATGTTTGCATGAGGGTTCAAGGAGCTTCCTGGCAGACATGGAGAAAGAGGGGGTGTAAATAGGAGCAAGGTTTCCTCATCAGTGAGAAGGAGTGATTAGAGCATGGGTGGATCTCCCCTGGGAGGAGCCTATGAGTGAAAACAGAAAGAACTGTGTCCATTGAGTGCCTGGAAGACTTTGGAAGCATCAGGAAACCCTGCTTTAGACTTTGGTAGCACAAAGCTCATAAGTTCAGGGAAACGCTCTCAGCCACTATGGTCTTGTATTCTTTGGAGCTCTCGCCAGCCCCCGTGAGTGCACAGACACCAGTGCCCTGGAGAGCAAGCATGAGTCACCAAAACCCAAACGTCCACAAGCAGCACCAAGAGCTGTGACACGTTTGCCAAGCATCCAAAGTCTAGTGCCCGTGGTGGACATTAGCTTCTTCAGAAGGCTCAGAGACTCAAATAGCCGATCTCAAAAAAACAGGAGGTAAATGGTGGCTTCGGTGTGATAGCTTAGAGGATGCATTTGTGGGTACATCAACAGTATTATCAAACTATAAAAATAGAAGGCTGGGGTCTTTGAGGATTATGTTAAAATTCTACAATAGCAGTAGATGAGAGGCACAGAAATGCACTACTCTGCCCTATTATTTTGGCCTCTATTTAACTTCCAGAGTCCTGTGTTCTAAACAAAATGGCTGATCACTATACAGGAAGCAAATAGTTGGACTAGTACCCAGATCACACACACACACACCAAAAAAAGTCTATGTTCACATTTGTCCCCTTCATTATTCCAGAGATCACAGTGTTCACAATAAAATCAATAAATCAAATCATATTGATATGTTGAGCTTCAAGACTAAAAACAAGGTCCATATATTTATTTTTGTTCTTTTCAAAGGTACTTTTAGTCTTATTTGGGGATTTGTTAATCTTACAAAGCACAGAAGGGAGCAAGTCTCTTTCAAGCAAGAGGAGAAATGGGTCACTCAAAAGAGAAGGCCAAATAGACTCACCACATTTTTAAAAATCTTATCAAAGTGACAGTAAATCCTTTCATTGCTCTGTATGTAAATATACTTCTCTGTGAGGAAATATCTGCTGGAGGGAGCAGGACATATAAATTCTAGCCCCAGATTTGCCTCCTTTGGGACCATTGGCTAAGTTACCTGATGTCTCTAAACTTTAGCCCCCTTTGTATGCAAAATTATATCAATAACATTTGTCTCATCTCCTTCAGACATGTATGGACAGCAATGATTCATGCAAAAATGCTTTGTAAACTGTAAGGCATGTAGCAAAGATAAGATACTGCAATCTCAATCTCATTCCATCTGGCTTCCACCTCCACATGCCTTCTGAGAACTCTGTCATCTGAAATTTTCATGCCTCTCCCTCCCACTCTTGCTCCATCTCTGATATGGTCTTCAGAGGAGTGATGTCTCCTCTGAGACTTATGTGATGAAGCAATCTAGAAGTTTACAGACTTCAAATGGGATTGAATTAATATGTGACCACATCAACAAATAATGCAGCTGCAACCCCACCTCTTCCTCAGAGTTCCCTTTCCTGGCATAATTAAGAAGTTTAGATGTAGAAAAGGATAATTATCTCCTGATTCATTTTATCTGTGTTGTTCTCTTGAAAATTCTAGTTCCTTTTCATCCGGTCCCTTTTTTTCTCCTTTCTCTGCACTCCCAGGGCTCTCTTCCTAACTTTCATTCAGCATTTTTCCTGAGCTCCAAAGACAGCCTTATAAGAATGAAAGGATGTGCAGTTTGGGGTCAGAGAGACCTGAACTAAAACTCTAGCTCTATTACTTACTGTGTGACCTACTTGCTGTGTGACCAAGAGGAAATTATTCACCCCTCTTTAGCCGTGAATCCTTCTCTATTAACTGTGATAATAACACCTACCATAGAGAATAAAATATAATGTATATCTGCTCATATAGTAATATAATATTATAAATAATACATATAATAAATATCTGCTGCACTTTAATTCATCAAAATTTAGTAAACATCCATCAAGGACCAGACCTTACTCAAACTTGGATATGTGGCTCAGTTCAGTTCAGTTCAGTCGCTCAGTCGTGTCCGACTCTTTGCGACCCCATGAATTGCAGAACGCCAGGCCTCCCTGTCCATCACCAACTCCTGGGGTTTACTCAAACTCATGTCCATCGAGTCGGTGATGCCATCCAGCCATCTCACCCTCTGTTGTCCCCTTCTCCTCCTGCCTCCAATCCCTCCCAGCATCAAGGTCTTTTCCAATGAGTCAACTCTTCACATGAGGTGGCCAAAGTATTGGAGTTTCAGCTTCAACATCAGTCCTTCCATGAACACCCAGGACTGATCTCCTTTAGGATGGACTAGTTGGATCTCCTTGCAGTCCAAGGCACTCTCAAGAGTCTTCTCCAACACCATAGTTCAAAAGCATCAATTTTTTGGCACTCAGCTTTCCTCACAGTCCAACTCTCACATCCATACATGATCACAGGAAAAACTGTAGCCTTGACCAGATGAACCTTTGTTGGCAAAGTAATGTCTCTGCTTTTTAATATGCTATCTAGGTTGGTCATAACTTTCCTTCTAAGGAGTAAGTGTCTTTTAATTTCGTGGCTGCAGTCACCATTTGCAGTGATTTTGGAGCCCAAAAAAATGAAGTCTGACACTGTTTCCACTGTCTCCCCATCTATTTGCCATGAAGTGATGGGACCAGATGCCATGATCTTAGTTTTCTGAATGTTGAGCTTTAAGCCAACTTTTTCACTCTCCTCTTTCACTTTCATCAAGAGACTTTTTAGTTCCTCTTCACTTTCTGCCATAAAGGTGGTGTCATCTGCACATCTGAGGTTATTGATATTTCTCCCGGGAATCTTGATTCCAGCTTGTGCTTCTTCCAGCCCAGCATTTCTTATGATGCACTCTGCGTATAAGTTAAACAAGCAGGGTGACAATATACAGCCTTGAAGTACTCCTTTTCCTATTTGGAACCAGTCTGTTGTTCCATGTCCAGTTCTAACTGTTACTTCCTGACCTGCATATAGGTTTCTCAAGAGGTAGGTCAGGTGATCTGGTATTCCCATCTCTTTCAGAATTTTCCACAGTTTATTGTGATCCACACAGTCAAAGGCTTTGGAATAGTCAAGAAAGCAGAAATAGATGTTTTTCTGTAAATCTCTTGCTTTTTCGATGATCCAGTGGATATTGGCAATTTGATCTCTGGTTTCTCTGCCTTTTCTAAAACCAGCTTGAACATCTGGAATTTCACACTTCACATATTGCTGAAGCCTGGCTTGGAGAATTTTGAGCATTACCTTACTAGCGTGTGAGATGAGTGCAATTGTGTGATAGTTTGAGCATTCTTTGGCATTGCCTTTCTTTGGGATTGGAATGAAAACTGACCTTTTCTAGTCCTGTGGCCACTGCTGAGTTTTCCAAATTTGCTGGCATATTGAGTGCAGCACTTCCACAGCATCATCTTTTAGGATTTGAAATAGCTCAACTGGAATTCCATCACCTCCACTAGCTTTGTTCGTAGTGATGCTTTCTAAGGCCCACCTGACGTCATATTCCAGGATGTCTGGCTCTAGGTGAGTGATCACAGCATTGTGATTATCTGGGTCATGAATGTCTTTTTTGTACAGTTCTTCTGTGTATTCTTGCCACCTCTTCTTAATATCTTCTGCTTCTGTTAGGTCCATATCATTTCTCTCCTTTATCGAACCCATCTCTTCGTGAAATGTTCCCTTGGTATCTGTAATTTTCTTGAAGAGATCTCTAGTATTTCCCATTCTGTTGTTTTCCTCTATTTCTTTGCATTGATCACTGAGGAAGTCTTTCTTATCTCTCCTTGCTATTCTTTGGAACGCTGCATTCAAATGGGAACATCTTTCCTTTTCTCCTTTGCTTTTCGCTTCTCTTCTTTTCACAGCTATTTGTAAGGCCTCCTCAGACAACCATTTTGCCTTTTTGCATTTCTTTTCCGTGAGGATGGTCTTGATCCCTGTCTCCTGTACAACGTCACGAACCTCTAGAAATGTGGTAACAAATGACAAATATAGTAGGGATTAAATACTAGTATCCGCTTCTCTATTACTTCTCCTTTTTATTACTAATAAAGGTTTCCAAAACCAAGGCCATGCTTGGGTTGTCAAGCTCTCATGGGATAATGGAATCTCCCTAAAGCCAAGCCCTTACAACACTACAAAATCATAGGCATCAAAAAGGAGACAAAGCAACTTACCTATCCTTACTCCTTTGCCTGTACTTACATAAGACCAAGACTACTACAAATGTTTCTTTTATGAAAATAGGGAAATAAACATTCTAGACCATGTGAACTAGTTTCTGAAGCCCATGCTGAAGAGGAGATTCAGGCAGGAACAGACTGCCAAAACCAGGAAAGAGAATGTTTTAATCCATTCAGGCTACTGTAACAAAATATCATAGACTGGGTGGTTTATGAAAGATAGAAATTTGTTACCCATGGTTCCAGAGCCTGAGAAGTCCAAGATCAAGATATCAACAAATTAAGTGTCTAGTGGGGGCCTGCTTCATGTTCACAAATGGCTATCTGCTCCTGTGACCTTACATGACTGAAGGAGTGAGGGAGCTCTCTACCACCACTCTTAATAGAGCACTAATCCCATTCATGAGGGCCACATCCTCATGACCTATGTACCTCCCAGAGCCTCTAAAAGCATCACACTGTGGCTTAGGATTTCACTATATGCACTTTGGGAGGATATAAACATTCAGTGCACAACAGGGAGATAAGAGTCTGTCAATGGCAGAATATAGGCACGATCACCCCCAAAAGAGTCCACCCTGAGTGGAGAAATAGGAAAAGTACTTTTGACCATTGTTGGTAAGGCAGAGTCATGGCCACTAAAGATCTGAAAGAAAGGTGCTTGCAGGTGTCTCTGACCAGATGCAACAGTCTTAGAAAGGCACAGCTTCTGGGAGAGAAGATTTGGAAGATATGGAAGCCAATGGAGACATGGTGTTGAAGGATAAGAAAAAGGCAATCACTTGAAAAGTAAAATCAAAGTAAAAACAAGAAAACACACAAAATCTCACACCTTCTCACCCCCAAAAACCAATATTTACTAAAGAAATATCATTTGACTGTAGCAACAGATTTTTAGACTAAGAAACTTAATAAACCACTCAGTTCCCTCTCCCTTGCCTACTATAAACACCTATAATTGCTGACCCAAGAAAACACATAAGAAATTTAACATGCATCCCAACAAGAATCAATATTTATTATATAATTATTTGTTTAATGATCTATTTAATGATCATTAATAAAGATTAATGAAACTCTATTGATTTGAATCAAGTCAGAAATTCAAAAATCAGTGATGAAATGAATAACAACAACAAAAAAGCTCATAAAAATGAAAAACAAGAGTTGATCAAGCTCAGTAAAGGAATTGAATTTTTTTAATCATCTCAGAAATGAGCACTAAATTACAAGATGCCTAAAGGAAAAGAGATCTGGATAAAAATGTGGTCCAGGACATTGATGAGGGGGATGGCTAAGAAAACACATAATGAGGTGGTGTTTTTTTTTTTAAGATGAGAAAGAAAATTACAAAGACAATCCAGCATATATTTAATTTGAATATACTTAATGCCGCAATCCAAAACAACTTTCTAAAAATGAAAGAACTGAATCTTCATACTGAAAATGCCTACAGTGTATTCATTGTTGTCAACTACAAAATGTATTGTAGTAAAGTGTTTAAACTTTATTTTGTATTAAACAAAATTTAGATTTTTTTAAAAAAACACTCTTCAAGCACAAAAGGCCACTCACAAAGGGAAGAAATTAGGTGAGTCTCAGACTTCTTGGCAGCAGCGTGTATGCAAGACAACACTGCAGAAAATTTTTTGAAAAATTCAAGATGGAAGCATAAACTCAATGATCTTACATCCACTCAAGCTTTCCTTCAAGTGCTAAGGGTATGGAAAATCAGTTTTAATCTGAAAGAACTCAGAAAATACTGCATTCATAGGCCCTTCCTTGCAAATCTACTAAGGAATTTAAATCAAGAGATGACTGGAGAAATTGGGGGAAAGTCTGGTAATAAGGACAAAGTATATTGAATAGAGCTGAGAATAAAACAAAGGTGGGTGAAGAGTAGAAGATTTTTATGTAAACATATATTTTGAAAAGGTAGAAATAACTCAACTGAAAACTGGGAGAAGCAGGGAGATAGAAGCATATAGAAACAGTTTATTGACTGTGCTGCAAATAATAAGTGAAAGTCAGAGAACTGAAAGATTGCCTTCCTAAAAACCTAAGGATGACTCTGTATACCAAGATAAGACTTTTCAGAAGGAATAATTAACATTTGTCACTGATGTGTAATATTTTATTATTGTATTCTAGGCTAACAATACAATAATAAAATATTACATTCTATGCTAACAATATCGGAGAAGGAAATGGCAACCCACTCCAGTGCCCTTGCCTGGAGAATCCCAGGAATGGCGGAGCCTAGTAGGCTGCCATCAATGGGGTCGCACAGAGTTGGACACAACTGAAACGACTTAGCAGCAGCAGCAGCATGCTAATAATAGGTAATGTTGTATTATTTCTCATTTTTTATATTTCTATTCACTTTGTATTACTTTATTATTTTTAAAAATGCCTCCACTGCCTAAAACTGAGCCCCATTTGAGGCCATAGAGATTATATTCCATCCATCTGACCCTAGGAGTAATGGGTTAGACTCTGGAATCCTGGCAAATCAGTAGCCATGAAAATGACTCAGTCCAAAGGATCTGGGGCAGAGAAGCTAGATCAGGCAGGTATCGAGGGTAGCTTCAGGAAATGAAAGAGGCCGACCAGCTGTGTTCCTTAGCAATCTGTGATTTACTGCAAACTTAGTAGCTTGACTCTACTCTGGTCAAGAGGAAAGACTTCACAGAAAAAGGAAAATATTATCCAGAGATAGATGCTACTTATACAATAGCAAATACAAACACTTTAAACAGTTTAACTCCCTCAAGTGCCTTTCTTTTCCTGGTACACCAATGTCATTCTCATAATCACTTCACTCTTCTCTGCTGAGTTCTTATGAAGAATCTCTTAAAGCCTGGAAAGATTCCCCCGAAAAAGGAGTGATTTTCTCATGAAAATGACATCATGATCTCTATGACAGATCATAGGCTAAAAAGTTCAGAAGGCATTCTGTTCCATGTGCTTATACTTATAAGACAAGTTAGATCACCTTGCAAACCAAGTTCTAGACTTTAGGGATAATCCCTAACAGCTGACCATTTTGAGGATCACAGAAAGACTAGGTTAAAATTCCAGTCATAAACTGGACTCTTTGTCACAATGGCTAATGAATGGTATCAGGTGGCTTCTTAACTATCTTATCACTGATGATTGATGATGATTGCTGTGTAAATGTGGTATCATCAAACCCAGATACACCCCCTGCAGAGTTTATAAGGTCTTGTCTCTCCCCAAGGACATGTCTGTCATATCAGCCAGTGCCAATAGAATAGGTACTTAGAACAAGGCTCTAATTTTATTTGTGAGGAAACAACTCTGGAGCAGTAAGTTGTAGCCCAATAAGTAATAATTAACAGGAAGTACTCTAAGAGCTCTAGCACAACAGGTCAGTTAGGAATTTCCTTGAGATTAAGAAAATAATAAGAGGAAAGGATACTGCAGAGTTATACATGGAATTGAGAAGGATCAAAACCTCAGTGAGAACTCAAGGAACCTCATTACAGCCAAGCACCTGAACCTTATAAGGGCTGAAGCAGAATTCAGAGCAAAGTCCATTCAATATCCGGTTATGCTCTACTCATCAATCACAGGGCAATTAGCATAGGCATTAACTGATCAACACTGTCATTCTAGTTCTCACTACTACAACTTGCCCATCAAAGGTTTCATGGGGCAGCTCCCACATCAATGCTTCCAGGCTTCAGCACATGCAAAATGACAACAATGATGAAAAAGATGATAATAATAATACCTGTAATTTTTTGATCTTGTACCACAGACCACATAATGTATTAAGTATTAGACCCTTTCCCTGGTGGCTCAGATGGTAAAGAATCTGCCTGCAATGCAGGAGATTTGGGTTCAGTTCCTCGGAGAGGAACTGGAGAATTCCATGGACAAAGGAGCATGGCAGGAGGCTACAGATCCATGAGATCACAGAGTCAGACTCAACTGAGCAAATTCCACTTTCACTTATAGAAAGTGAGGGGCTTCCTAGGTAGTGCTTGTGAAAAAGAATCCACCTGCCAATGCAGGACATGTAAGAGACACAGGTTAGATCTCTGGGTAGGGAAGATCCCCTCGAGGACAGCATGGAAAACCACTCTAGTATTCTTGCTGGAGAATAGAAACCCACTCCAGTCCTGGGCATCCCATGGACAGAGGAGCCTGGCAAGCCACAGTCCACAGGGTCACAAAGTGTCAGACACAACTGAAGTGATGTAACACACACAGAAAATAAAACCAAGATTTTAAGCTAGTTGATTACCCGTGATAGGATTCCAAAGCTCGTACTGTTTGTGCTTTAACACCTTTAGATCACAAGACCCTTTCATGGACCCTTCCATGCGCTTCGGAACTGTGGAGCTCTGTGGAGCCTTTATAATGATTTATGCTTAAGTACTCACCTACGGCCACTGTCCTGCACTGGTAGGTCTGAACTGGCAGACTCAGGGTTTAAGCCATTCAGTTCAGTTCAGTTCAGTCGCTCAGTCACGTCTGACTTTTTGTGATCCCATGGACTGCAGCACGCCATGCTTTCCTGTCCACCACCAACTCCCAGAACTTACTTAAACTCATGTCCATCAAGTTGGTGATGCCATCCAACCATTTCATCCTCTGTTGTCCCCTTCTCCTCCTGCCTTCAATCTTTCCCAGCATCAGGGTCTTTTCCAATGAGTCAGTTCTTTGCATCAGGCAGCCAAAGTACTGGAGTTTCAGCTTCAGCATCAGTCCTTCCAGTGAACACCCAGGACTGATCTCCTTTAGGATGGACTGGTTGGATCTCCTTACGGTTCAAGGGATTCTCAAGAGTCTTCTCCAACACCACAGTTCAAAAGCAGAAATTCTTTCAGTGCTCAGCTTTCTTTATAGTCAACTCTCACATATCCAAGCCATTCAGATGCTTCCATTTCTTGGGGTGTCTAACATACTTGCTCAGAGGTTACTAATACCTCCCTCCCTACCTGCGCTCAAGCGCAGTGCTCTGCTCCTCAATACTGATCCTACACCTACATGTTACAATTTCCAGACTTAGAAAAAATTTTACCTCGGAAAGGTTGAGTTCTTTAGGTCAATCTTAAATTGTATAACCTTTAGGGAATTATAAAATATCTTTGTTCTTTTGATTTCAATGTTTGCTGTTTCATTCCCTCTAGGATACAATCAGGAAGCATGTGTGGGACACCAGATTACTAGGATCAAAGTTATTTTTCCTTATTATTTATTAATATGAACAACTGAACTAGGGTTATGGAAATATACATATATATATATACACACATATGCTTGTATTTTCTCCTTATTATATTGTGTTCATTATTTTTTCAGATATGGACTATATTACTAAGGAAGATGTTCATAAGACATTTATGCAACAAATCTTATATCCCTAAATTTAAGGGGCTTACTAGTAAACATTTATTTCTTGTTCACATCAGAATCTGACATGGATCTGGTAGCTTCTGACACTGCTTACATCCAAGGGGTGATTCAGCAGCTCAGGCTGGTTGTATTTTATAATTCTACCATCTTAGAGTCCTCCACTCCCAACTCCACAGCCAAGAGAGGGTGTGTTATGTACACAGTTACTCAACTGCCTCAGACTGGAAGTAGTGCGTCACTTCCTTTCACATTCCCATAGGTTGTAACACAGTCACTTGGTCCAACATAACTGCAAGGAAGGTTGAGAAATGAAGTCCTGTATACTCAAGAGGGAAAGCTGGATTCATGAGCTCCATGCCAGTCTCTGCCTTCAAACTGCATAGTCTCTGGCCCTTTAAATCCTAGATTCAATCTTGCTAATTCCTCACATCCATTCACACAGGAATTTCTCATGTCTCTGCCTTCAAAATATTGAGAATATAATTCTTGATCACCACCTCTACTGTGTTCATCATCATCCCAGCCACCATCGTTGATCCCACTGATGACTGCAATAGATTCTGTACTGACTTTGTTGCTTCCACCCTTGCCCCATACAATCTGTCCTCAAAACCAACCAGGGTAATGTTAAATATGAGTCAAATCATGGATACCCCATTTCATGCAGAGTCAACATCACTTCAGGGTCAGCATCATTACCATGACCTACCAAGCTCTTCATAATCTTCCCTCCCTTCATCTCTCCAGCCTTATCACCTACACTTCTTCCCTTTATGCTCCTCTAGCAACCCAGTATGCTCCCACTGGAAGGTTTTGCATTGGCTGTTCCTCCCATCCAAAATGCCTTACCCCTGGTATCAGCATAGCTAATTTCCTCTCCTCCACCAATTCTTTGTCCAACTGTCACCCTCTCAATGGCAGCTCCCCTGGCACCCTCTGCCCCCAATGCTGCTGCACTCCCCATTCCCATTTCCTCACTTTATTTTTTCATGGTTTTTATCCTGTTTCAACATACTACATAACATATATTTATTTTGGAAATTGGCCCACAGTATGCACTAGAACAAGTGCCATGAGAATAGGGAATTTTGTTTGTTCGCTTCACAAGTCCCTGGAACAGCACCTGGCACATAGCAAGAGCTCAATCAATATTACTGAATAAACAAGTGAATGAATCCTGGTATCCAACGGACCTAGTGTTGGATCCCAGAATCTTCTTCAATATTTCTGCTAGAGGATGTGATGGATGTAAATAAATCTCTTTGCTTGATATCCACGAATTCCCAAACTAAGTATGTCAGTTAGAATTTTACTATCACTTTCATAAAATTCACTAAAATTTCTAAAATTCTCACTAAAATTCACTAAAATTTCATGAATTCACTAAAATTCATCAGTCATCGATGATTGTCACATTGCAGAAGTCATTTTGTAGGTTTCTGGTGTTTTCTTTTAATTTTTTTTTCAGGTTTGTCTTTGCCTGCCAGTATAGCATAATTAGGTATTAAGATGTTCAAGGCCAAGATTATGGCTTTCAACTTGACTGGTATATAAAGGGACTTAATATCATTCATTGCACACTAGTGTTGATTTTTCTTTTTTTATATAAACATTTTAACAATTCTCTTAGCCATTATTTCTAGGCCAATTCTCCTCTGCATATAGACCCAGGTCAACTAAACATAAGAGGTAAGCTCAAGAAACTGGAACATTTTCTTGCTCACCCAAGATCCCTTAAGGACCAGACTTGGAGAATAGCTCTAGCCATACTGGGCTGCCAGAACCTAATAAATGAGCCTCCTTTTATCTGGAAGAAAGTCTGGAAAACAGACCAAAAGTTTTCAAGACCATTTCTGTCTCTTTTCCCAAGAGGCTGGGTTGCTGGTGTCTGGACACAAGCTGAGCATTACAGTCATTGTTTTACATAAGGAGTCCCTTTGATCTGGTTTAAAAACACAAACAGAAATGCCTTTGCCCAATCTGAATTTGACATGTGTCCTTTGATTCTGTAAATAATCAAATTTGAACACGGTGTTATAACCACAACTGCAAAGTGTGGAATGAAGCAAGTTTTTATTATAAGAAGACAATTTGCATTTACTAAGCAATATTTTTCAACAATACGTTCTTCTTTTCTGAGATTCTTAACATGTTTCTTCATCAGTACAATTTATTTCTTTTTCTTTTTCATTCCCATAATTCTCAACAATAAAGGAAAATCTATTTAAAAGAGTTCATTCCACAGAGACCAAAAAAAAAAAAATATTTTCAAAAGAAACCAAAAAACCAAAGTTATTCAGATCAGTTCAATCTGTGTCTTCTGGACAACTTGACTATTGAGGGTGGAATGATTAGTTAAAAGGTTTTTCATGGAGTCCAGAGGTTAGCACTGTCTGGATATCATCAGGTATGTGAGACACTAGGCCTGGGGAAAGAAAAGCATTGCTTCTGTAGGAAGTTAAGAAAGTGCTTACTTTCAACCCTCTCAGTAAAGGAAATGCAAGCCAGCGAACCGAACCTACTTTCTGGGGGCTTTTGGTCTCTGGATTTGTAAGCCCCAGGGCCCAAGAGAGGTTATAACCTTGAGCCCAAGTTCCCCAGAGCACCAAGGTCATTTCTAAACTTGCAGGGTGAAATGTATTTAAAGCCCTTCCCCAAAGGGAGTTGCAAAAGTTAGAAGTTGTTTCACTGTCAGGGTCAATTTAGATTCGAAAGAGTGCAGGAGATGGGGGTCTTTGCCCTGGGGACTTCCTAGGAAAAACAGAATTGACCTATTTTTAAGGAGAATGAATTCCAGAACTCCTCCGTCCTTGGGACCCACTCCACAACCACATCCGTTCTCTATTCTTCCAATGGAGGAGAGATTTTTCTGCAAATCGCTTCTGCTAATAACAATTGTCACCCTCTGTACCAGGAACTGCCAGGGCCCCTGGCACCCTTAACCCACATCATTAACTCCAACCAGGCAAATACTCTCACTGCATTCCAATGCCAAGAGTTTAAATCTCAAACATAATTATCCATGGGGCCTTGGCTGATTCATGTGTCAATGTTAGCTCCTACTAGTTATATTTTAATATTAACCTTTAAAATGTTTATGCCTTTCTAAAATGAGTATTAGTCCAGAATAGTCATCTGACATAGCTTAGATGGAGACATTGCAGCTTTTTTTTTTTTTTTTTTAGCACCAGAAGTTCTGAAACATAAAGAATTAGGCTTCCCCATAAAGGCTACAAAGTGTGAACCATGAAAGTTCAGTAAATAAGGAAACAGAACTTACACATTTCACCACAAAAAGGCAGATCATAATTACAGAAAATAAGATCCCAAATAACACAATAAATGATTATTGATCAGAGAAATAACCTAGAACCACATGGGCCTGCTACAAGTTAAATCATGCAGGAGACTTTATGAAGACGTTCAGTTCAGATCAGTTCAGTCACTCAGTCATGTATGACTCTTTGCAACCCCATGAACCACAGCACACCAGGCCTCCCTGTCCATCACCAGCTCCCGGAGTCCACCCGAACCCATGTCCATCGAATCGGTGATGTCATA
This sequence comes from Cervus canadensis, assembly GCF_019320065.1. Lineage (NCBI taxonomy): Eukaryota > Metazoa > Chordata > Mammalia > Artiodactyla > Cervidae > Cervus > Cervus canadensis. The sequence goes on along the minus strand of NC_057388.1, from coordinate 73,914,476 downwards.
CAACCATCTCATTCTCTGTTGTCCCCTTCTCCTCCTGCCCTCAATCTTTCCCAGCACCAGGGTCTTTTCCAATGAGTCAGCTCTTCACATCAGGTGGCCAAAGTATTGGAGTTTCAGCTTCAACATCAGTCCTTCCAGTGAACACCCAGGAATGATCTCCTTTAGGATGGACTGGTTGAATCTCCTTGCAGTCCAAGGGACTCTCAAGAGTCTTCTCCAACACCACAGTTCAAAAGCATGAATTCTTCTGCACTCGGCTTTCTTTATAGTATGACTCTCACGTCCACACATGACTACTAGAAAAACCATAGCCTTGACTAGATGGACCTTTGTTGACAAAGTAATGTCTCTGCTTTTTAATATGCTATCTAGGTTAGTCATAACTTTCCTTCCAAGGAGTAAGAGTCTTTTAATTTCATGGCTACAAACGCCATCTGCAGTGATTTTGGAACCCAAGAAAATAAAGTCAGCCACCATTTCCCCATCTATTTGCCATGAAGTGATGGGATCGGATGCCATGATCTTAGTTTTATGAATGTTGAGCTTTAAGCCAACTTTTCACTCTCCTGCTTCACTTTCATCAAGAGGCTCTTTAGTTCTTCTTCACTTTCTGCCATAAGGATGGTGTCATCTGCATATCTGAGGTTATTGATATTTCTCCCGGCAATCTTGATTCCAGCTTGTGCTTCTTCCAGCCCAGCGTTTCGCATGATGTACTCTGCATATAAGTTAAATAAGCAGGGTGACAATATACAGCCTTGACGAACTCCTTTTCCTATTTGGAACCAGTCTGTTGTTCCATGTCCAGTTCTAAATGTTGCTTCCTGACCTGCATATAGGTTTCTCAAGAGGTAGGTCAGGTGGTCTGGTATTCCCACCTCTTTCAGAATTTTCCACAATTTATTGTGATCCACACAGTCAAAGGCTTTGGCATTGTCAATAAAGCAGAAGTAAATGTTTCTCTGGAACTCTCCTGATTTTTCAATGATCCAGCAGATGTTAGCAATCTGATCTCTGGTTCCTCTGCCTTTTCTTAAACCAGCTTGAACATCTGGAAGTTCATGGTTCATATATTGTTGAAGCCTGGCTTGGAGAATTGTGAGCATTACTTTACTAGCGTGTGAGATGAATGCAATTGTGTGGTAGTTTGAGCATTCTTTGGGATTGCCTTTCTTAGGGGTTGGAATGAAAACTGACCTTTTCTGGTCCTGTGGCCACTGCTGAGTTTTCCAAATTTGCTGGCATATTGAGTGCAACACTTTCACAGCATCATCTTTTAGGATTTGAAATAGCTCAACTGGAATTCCATTACATCCACTAGCTTTGTTCATAGTGATGGTTTCTAAGGCCCACCTGACTTCACAATCCAGGATGTCTGGCTCTAGGTGAGTGATCATACCAACATGATTATCTGGGTTGTGAAGATCTTTTTTATACAGTTCTTCTGTGTATTCTTCCCACCTCTTCTTAATACCTTCTGCTTCTGTTAGGTCCATACCATTTCTGTCCTTTATTGTGCCCATCTTTGCATGAAATCTTCCCTTGGTATCTGTAATTTTCTTGAAGTGATCTCTAGTCTTTCCCATTCTGTTGTTTTCCTCTATTTCTTTGCATTGATCACTGAGGAAGGTTTTCTTATCTCTCCTTGCTATTCTCTGGAACTCTGCATTCAAATGGGAATATCTTTCCTTTTCTCCTTTGCTTTTCACTTCTCTTCTTTTCACAGCTATTTGTAAGGCCTCCTCACACAGCCATTTTGCTTTTTTGCATTTCTTTTTCTTGGGGATGGTCTTGATCCCTGTCTCCTGTACAATGTCATGAACCTCCGTCCATAGTTCATCAGGCACTCTGTCTATCAGATCTAGTCCCTTGAATCTATTTCTCACTTCCACTGTATAATCATAATGGATTTGATTTAGGTCATACCTGAATGGTCTAGTGGTTTTCCCACTTTCTTCAATTTAAGTCTGAATTTGGCAATAAGGAGTTCATGATCTGAGCCAAGGTCAGCTCCTGGTCTGGTTTTTGCTGACTGTATAGAGCTTCTCCATCTTTGGCTGCAAAGAATAGAATCAATCTGATTTTGGTATTGACCATCTGGTGATATCCACGTGTAGAGTCTTCTCTTGTGCTGTTGGAAGAGGGTATTTGCTATGACCAGTGCGTTCTCTTGGCAGAACTTTATTAGCCTTTAGCCTGCTTCATTCTGTACTCCAAGGCCAAATTTTCCTGTTACTCCAGGTGTTTTTTGACTTCCTACTTTTGCATTCCAGTCCCCTATAATGAAAAGGACATCTTTTTTGGGTGTTAGTTCTAAAAGGTCTTATAGGTCTTCACAGAACCGTTCAACTTCAGCTTCTTCAGCATTACTGGTTGGGGCATAGACTTGGATTACTGTGATATTGAATGGTTTGCCTTGGAAACTAACAGAGATCATTCTCTCGTTTTTGAGATTGTATCCAAGTACTGCATTTTGGACTCTTTTGTTGACTATGATGGCTACTCCATTTTTTTCTAAGGGATTCTTGCCCACAGTAGTAGATATGATGGTCCTCTGAGTTAAATTCCCCCATTCTAGTCCATCTTAGTTCTCTGATTCCTAGAATGTTGACGTTGATTCTTGCCATCTCCTATTTGACCACTTCCAATTTGCCTTGATTCATGGACCTAACATTCCAGTTTCCTATGCAATATTGCTCTTTACAGCATTGGACCTTGCTTCTATCATCAGTCACATCGACAACTGGGTGTTGTTTTTGCTTTGGCTCCATCCCTTCATTCTTTCTGGAGTCTTCTATGAAGAGGTAGAGGTCTTAATTCTTCACCCCATCTTGGAATAAAAAACTCATCTGAACAACTTCAGTAGGTGTTGTTTTCTTTAATACTTCAAACAAGAAAGTATGTGACAATACTTCCCAAATAGTAAAGACCAGTCTAAATAAAAGTGAAAGAAGTCTACCCACCTCTGTTCTTTTAAAAGTCACCAAAATTTGAAGCCAGTAAAAGGAATATTTCTTGCAAAGAAGGTAAATTACTATGTGCTTCTGGAAATTTTCATCGAGTTTCTGTTAAATCCTAGGGACCCAAAATCAGCTTTGTGTTCCTGGAATTTACTTTTATTTGCATTAGAAAAACACAGTGGTCATCTGTGATACTCACCTTTTTGGGCAGAAAAAGAAAACACAGCATCACTGATCCTTTGAATATTTGATGAAACCCAATACAACCCAAGTCCTAAATATATGCCTCATTTCCTCTTTTTAAATATCACGTGTTCAGTACCAGAGAGTGTCTTCTATGAAGGATACAGAGTAATCTCTTGAACTGTTGAAGGCAGCAACCTCCCCTCTGGAATTTAGCTCTCCCCTGTGGCCCCTTAGGTGTATATACAGGGAGACTCCTTCGCTGTGACCTAAGGAGAAACTGGCGTAATCTGTCTCCTTATTTTAGTTGTTGATTGGCCAACCTGGGTTCTAATCCCTGTTTGTCCACTAACCAACTGCATACTGGGGTCTGTCAAGTTTGCTTTTGTGGATGTCAGTTTCTTCCTCTCTGAGATAAGGGGATAGAGTCAGATGATCCTGAATAACTCCTCAGGAGCTGATGGTCTGTGGTTGTTTAGACAACTGTGTGTATGTGTAATTAAGTAGTTCCTAACAAGGACGTGGACCAAATTAATGGAATCCATGGTCAGTGAAGTCATCTCAGAGCTGAGGTAAAAGCATTTTTTCAACAGTTTCCTGTGTAAGAAAGTAAGTAGAATGTTCATATCATCTTTCACATAGAAACTGATAATATGGAAATACATAAAATTCACAAATGATTACCTAGAAACTAATTCTGTTTTATAAATGTGGCTCAAATATCAAGTCACAGATTAGAAATATATCCATTTGGCTAAAGGATTTATCCCGTCATGAAATAAAGATATCGTCATGAGAAATAGTTATGTATCCCTTAGAATGAAGAAGTTTATTAGTTCATTTTCTAGGAGATAGTTTAGCAGGGAGGAGGACGATAGACCTTTCTAGGTAAGAGAAAATCCACAGGAGCATAAAGTAGAATGACCTGGGACCAGCCTGACCTCTGCACAGTTTTTCTGAAGTTGGTTTTAATCATAGGAAAAAATAATAATTTCCTTTTATTTCACTTTTCCTAAACTAAATGACTGTCCTGTCATTTTGTCACCAGCACAGGGATATTAATACGCAGCTTCTGATTCAAATACAGTCGAATTGACCCCAGGTTAAGGCTTGCATGAGATTTTTAGCAACATAACCTCTTACCTAATTAGCTGGCACACGTGAACTAATTAGAGCTTTACCCCTGCCACTAGGAAATTTGAAGACTTTGGTCCAAACATGGAAAATCTGATTTCATTTGCAGGACCTGAGATGCTGGCAATGAATGGAGGGAAAGAGATGGATTGATTCAAGTCAAATGAGAAGGCAGGTGTGCCATGCTTCCATTACATCATCCATCAAGAGGGCTGAGCTGCAGACTTGACAGGTCCCCTTCTCAACATGATGAAATGGAAGAAGTGATTGGACAAGAATTAATTGGTGCACATGTGCTTGGATATAGCCTTAAATGTTTATGGAGTGTTTAGATGACATCAAGGTAGAAGCAAAGGTTTGTAGTCACATGGCTAAGCCATAGCAGAACTTGGTTGGTGGAAAAGTAATTGTGCTTTCAGACCATGAATTTTAAATCATTATGACTAGGCTAAAACACATCTTTATTAATCAAAATAGGAACCATTACAATCAACACATTTTTGCCAATGGAAAGTATGTTTGCTTATTCCTGTAGCATAAAAATCCAGGCTTTGGGATTTGACAAACTCTTGAAAAGCATTTTCTGCCTTCTGCTGGTTGTAGAAGCATTTTCCCTGCAAAAAGCTGACATGCTTGAAGACATGGTGGTAGTCAGTTGGTGAGAGATCAAGTGAACTGGGTGGGTGAGGCAAAACTTCATAGACCAATTCATTCAACTTTTGAAGCACTAGTAGTGTGATGTGGGGTAGAGCATTATCATGGAGAAGAATTGGGCCCTTTCTGACAACTAATGCCAGGTGAAGGAATTGCAGTTTTCAGTACATCTCATTGGATTTGCTGAGCATAATTCTCAGATGTAATGGCTTTTCTGGAATTCAGAAAGCTGTAGTGGATCAGATGGGCAGCAGACCACCAAACAGTGACCATGATCTCTCTTGGTGCAAGTTGGGCTCTGGGAAGTGCTTTGGAGTTTCTTCTTGGTCCAGTCACTGAGCTTATCATTGCCAGTTGTCATCTAAAATCCACTTTTCATTGCATGTCACAATCCAATTGAGAAATGGTTCACTGTTGTTATGTAAAATAAGAGGAGACAACACTTCAAAATGGCAGTTGTTTTTTTTTAATTTTTTTGGTCAGCTCATGAGGCACCTACTTATTGAGCTTTTTCACCTTTCCAATTTGCTTCACAAACCTAATGACCATAGAATGATCAATGTTGAGTTATTTGGCAACTTCTTGTGTAGTTGTAAGAGGATCTGCTTTGATGATGGCTCTCAGTTGGTCATTATCATCTTCCAATGGCCTGCCACTACACTCCTCACCTTCAAGTCTCTCATCTCCTTTGCAAGACTCCTTTGCAAGAACCACAACTGCTCTGTACGTTCATTAACAGTTCTTGGGCCAAATTCTTTGTTGATGTTTTGAGTTGTCTCAGCTGCTTTACGATTCATCTTAAACTTGAATAAGAAAATTGCTCAAATTTGCTTTTTGTCTAACATCATTTCCCTAGTCTAAAATAAATACAAAATAAACAGAAAGCAACAAATCATTAGCAAAGGAAAATAAAGTGAGAAATGAGCATTAAAACAATCCATAACATAACCACGTTTGTTTAAGAAGTTATTCCAATATCAAATGGCAAATTTCCACAGTGAAAGAACTGCAATAACTTTTGCACCATCCTTTGACCTTTGGGGATGGAAAGACTGAGCTTGTCATGAATAAAGATTATGGACAGTGCATCAAGCTACACACTATAGGCACCAGAGTCCAGATATCTGGCCAAAGAAGTTCCAGATCTGCCCTCTAATTCTGCCAGTCTAATGTCTGACTTTGGGCAAGTTAACTTATCTAGTGCAAGTTTCATGTGATTATCTTGACTCCATTGAGGCAATGAGTAAAAAGGCTTTTTCTTAGTTGATTTTACTAATTTCCTAACATGCATGTGTGTTACATACATTTCAAGCAATACAGAAGATGTCAAAAGTAAAGCAAACATTACCCAAAACCTTATCATAAAGAAATGGTCAGTGTTAAATTTTGGTGAACATTCTGGGCCTATATGAAGAGCTTCATTTTCTTATACTTTTTCAAATACTTATTTATCTATCTTTGGCTGCCCTGGGTCTTCATTGCTGCACATGAAATTTCTCTAGTTGCTCTGCATGGGCTCCAGGACACATAGGCTTCAGTAGTTGTGGCTTGCTGGCCCTAGCGTGCAGGCTCAGGAGTGGTGGCACATGGGCTTAGCTGGTTCATGGCATGTGGGATTTTCCTGGGCCAAACCCTTGTCCCCTGTATTAACAAGCAGATTCTTAACCACTGACCCACCAAGGAAGCCAGCAGCTTCGTTTTTTACTAAGTGATTTAAGTTGTTAATTGCTAATTAGTTTCCCAGAGAAAAATACAGCATTTGCCTTAATCTAAATTGTCTGGCTTTGTTGATCAACTTCAGAAAAGTGTTGCTAAATTGCTATCTTATATTTAGAGTAAAATCTGTTGCAATGCCTGGTATGGTAGTTTTCAAGTAACATCCCTGCCAACCATGACATTTCACAGAAGTGCTTCCACAAATACCTGATCCAAATTTGACTTTTTAAAAATTTTTCAATTACTTTTTTAGAATCTTCATTTAAAAAACCCAGCTTGGAGATTTACCTACCTGTTAACATTCAGGTAAGTGAATTGGATTTTCCTAAGACTGATGAATGATGTTACTTCTGTCATCACTGTTTAACTGAATGAAGAATATCCCAAGATTGAAGGTGAGCGGTTGAAACTTACAATTTTCATTACTAGTTTCTGTGAATCTAAATTCTCTCAACACTTTGCAGCTCCCTAAAATGTGACTATTTAAAGTCCTTTATGACTGTAACTTACAATCATAACACCCAAATATTAACATTTTGTTTATTGCTGTCTTTTTTAAAAGATTTTATTTATTTTTCAATGTGGACCATTTTTAAAGTGACAATATACAGATTTGACATACTCCTTTTCCTATTTGGAACCAGTGTGTTGTTCCATGTCCAGTTCTAACTGTTGCTTCCTGATCTGCAGGAAAAGGAGTAAGTCAAGGCTGTATATTGTCGCTCTGCTTATTTAACTTATATGCAGAGTATTTCATGAGAAATGCTGGGCTGGATGAAGCACAAGGTGGAATCAAGATTGCCGGGAGAAATATCAATAACCTCAGCTATGCAGATGACACCACCCTTATGGCAGAAAGTGAAGAAGAACTAAAGAGCCTCTTGATGAAAGTGAAAGAGGAGAGTGAAAAAGTTGGTTTAAAGCTCAACATTCATAAAACTAAAATCATGGCATTGGTCCCATCACTTCATGGCAAATAGATGGGGAAGCAGTGGAAACAGTGGCTGACTTTATTTTTGGAGGCTCCAAAATCACTGCAGATGGTGATTGCAGCCATGAAATTAAAAGACGCTTACTCCTTGGAAGGAAAGTTATGACCAACCTAGATAGCATATTAAAAAGCAGAGACATTACTTTGCCAACAAAGGTCTGTCTAGTCAAGGCTATGGTTTTTCCAGTAGTCATGTATGGATGTGAGATTTGGACTATAAAGAAAGCTGAGCACAGAAGAATTGATGCTTTTGAACTGTGGAGTTAGAGAAGACTCTTGAGAGTCCCTTGGTCTGCAAGGAGATCCAACCAGTTCATCCCAAAGGAGATCCAACCAGTTCATCCCAAAGGAGATCAGTCCTAGGCGTTGGAAGGACTGATGTTGAAGCTGAAACTCCAATAGTTTGGCCACCTGATGCGAAGAGCTGGCTCATTGGAAACGACCCTGATGCTGGGAAAGATTGAGGGCAGGAGGAGAAGGGGATGACAGAGGATGAGATGGTTGGGCAGCATCACCGACTCAATGGACATGAATTTGGGTAAACTCCGGGAGATGGTGATGGACAGGGAGGCCTGACGTGCTGCAGTTCATGGGGTCTGAAAGGGTCAGACACGATTGGGCAACTGAACTGAACTGAACTGAACTGATTTTTAAAGTCTTTATTCAATTTGTTACAATATAGCTTCTGCTTTTTTATGTTTTGATGTTTTGGCCACGAGACATGTGGGATCTTAGCTCTCCAACCTGGGATCGAACCTGCACCCCCTGCACTGGAAGGTGAACTCTCAACCACTGGACTGCCAGGGAAGGTCCTGTTTATTGCTATCCTTGATAAATGTAATAATTTGGAAATGTTTTTAACTGTACTAAAATAACTTTATGCTAATAAAAATTTGGCAAACATCCTTCTATATATGGCTCAAAGATAAAATGTTGGATAGATGGATGAGGGAATGATACCCCCATCATAGGCTATTTTTATGTATATGTAATATTTCATTTAATTCCCTCAAATTTAACACAAAAAAAGGGGGATCTAAAATAATTCTAAAGGAACCTAAAAAGATTCTTTCTAGAGGAACCTCAGATAAATTTTTGAAAATGAAATGTATATATTAATCTGTATATCTTAAAGAATTATACTTATGTCAATACCCAGGATAAGAAATTAAAAACTCTGTGGGGCTTCCTAGATCACTTTCCCATCACTGCCATTAATTTGCAATAATCATTTCCTTGTTTTACTTGGTAGTTTTACTATATAAAGAAGCATCTCTAAAAAATATTTGTGTAAGTTTGCCTGATTTATTCTAGGTGTGGAACTCATTCATATGTAAGGGGCTTACTGAATTACCTTCTTCATTTCTCAGGTCTCCCATACCTATTTAATCAGTTCCCTACATTAAACAATTTCTATTAAAGCATCTAGTGTGGTTTCTGACTGATACCCTGCTATCTTCACCCACTTTGAAAGATTTGAAACAGAATTAAAAGTGCCTCTTTTCTTCAAAGACTCAAAACTTAGTGAGGAAATAATACATATGCACAAACATCTATAATACAAACAGAAATTGATTGGTGCCATAAAAAATCTATAAATAAAGAGTTTTAGAGATTTAGAGGAAGGAAAAAAGTACTTCTGTCTAGGAGAAGCAGATAGTCTTCATAAAGAAGGAAGGATTTTAAATCCTAAAGGGCAGTAAGTTCTTAAAAGGAACAGAAAGAGGAGGGAGCAGCAAGAGAAAAGCAAAAATGAAAACACAACAGGAAATAAGGTTTGGAAGTTAAGCATGGAGAAGAAAGAGAGTTTGGTCTCAACACCAGTGCTGTCCAATGGAAATATACTGTGAGCCACAAATCCAAGCCGCAAAAGTAGTTTTTTAATTCTCTAGTAGCCAAACTTAAAAACTAAAATAAATAAATAAAGGAATCATAATGTGTTATTTAAATTAATATTTCTAAAATATTACCTCAATTGCACAAATACTAATGAATTCTGTACATTCTTTCCCTGATAAATAAGTCTTCTATGTCCAGTGTGTTTTTACATTTACAGCACATCTCAGTCTAGACTAGCCACATTTCAAGTACTCATAACCACATGTGGCTTTTGGCTGCCATATTGGACAAAGTCGCTCTAAACAACAGGGAACCATGGAATATTTCTGAGCAAGGAACCACTGTAATCAGGGAAGTGCTTGGAATTTTTAGTGTGGAAAAACTGTTTATTCAGTAAGCAGACATTTATTGAGTACCTGATATCCAATAATACCAACATTAAGAGACTTACCATTTACTGCGCACATAGCTGTGTTTAACAATCACTAAAAGCCTTTGGAATTTTTTTATAGAGAGAAAATTAGATGCCCTGCTCTAACAATGTCTTCCGTTATTTTTTTTAAAAACATTCATTGAATTTTATAAATGTAGTGAGAAGCTTGTCAAATTCCTCAAAATAATTAAATATGAAACCTTGAGTTTTCCAAAAACTATTCTCCTTAGCATTAAGGTTATAAAGCTGCATTTTGGATTTATGCTTCCTGAATATTGTAGGATCTCTCTATCCTCCTACTAATCCTCTCCCCTAGGGATCTTTAATATGGTGATTACTGACATTCCTACTACAATGATAAAAATACAGGAAATGTCATTTTAATGATTGTGGGTTTTAGTCTTTCCAAGTTACAAGATTTAAATGAGAATTATTTACAAGTGGAGTGCATTTCCCCCTAGGAATTCATTTGGTTCACCTGGATTTATGGACTTAGTCTGTTTTCCATTTCATTTTATAAATGTTAAGCTAGCTATTAAGATAGGAAACACATACTGGTAATGCGTGGAGTGGGGGGAAAGCCAGCTTTGTCCATAACCACCAATGTTCATGTCACTGATTTCATTTCATATTGGGAGATCAGTCACAAGATTTCGTGTCTTATCTTTTCATATTTGCTGTTAATTATTCTCCTACAAAAGGAATAGTTTGATGATTTTCCTCAAATCCTTTTTGGAATCAAGACAGGAATAAGCAATCCTCAGGCTTCCCTGGTGGCTCAGAGGTAAAGATACCGCCTGCGAATTCAGGAACCCAGGTTCGATCTCTGGGTTGGGAAGATCCCCTAGAGAAGGAAATGGCAACCCATTCCAGTATTCTTGCCTAGGAAATCCCATGGATGGAGGAGCCTGGCAGGCTCTAGTCTATGGGGTCACAAAAGGGTTGGACATAACCTAGCAACTAAACTAAAAAAAAAAAAAAAACTCCAAACTTCTGTAAATATTAACAACAGAGTCATCCTCATACTTTCAGTCTGTTTGAGGATTTGATAAATATGCTCTTTCCAAGTTTGGGGTCAGGTCACCTGGGATTGAAATAGGACTATGGAATCTGAGTTCTGGGTGAGATTTCACTAACATAAGCTTTGCTAAATAACTCTGAACCCGGCCTTTATCCTTGGTGGCACAGAGAAAGAGAAGAGGAAAAGATAATTGAAAATATTCCTAGATTGCTGAATGGTCCATATACATAATTATCAGTTAATATCAAGTCTCCACTTTTAAGTTCATTATAATCTGCCTCGGAGAAAATCATATTTATGTGGGAGTGAGTAAGACACAGGAGGGAGACCTATTGGGGAGGGAGTATTATTGATAAGAGCTTGAACAAATGCCCATGAGAGAGAACAAGCGGGATCAGGCTAAGGATAGTTGACCTTGGTACAAACTCAGCAATGGATATGGTGCTGACAGAGTGTGGTGGCTTCAAGGGTGATCTCTCTCTAGGTTTTCTCACTTCGGCAACTGGGTACCCATTCTCCAAGAAAGAATCATGGAGTAGGAGTGAATTTTGAGTCAAGAGGGAGCATCCCATTGACATGATGGATTCAACCTTGTGCAAGGTGAGATGCCCAGGGGACTCACAAGAGGAGACTGCCACAGCCTACTGGATACATATGCCTGGAACTCAAGGAACACATCTGGGTAGAAAATATACACTTTAGAATCAAGAGGTGATAGAAGGGACGGAAATAGCTAAGCACTCCTGGGAGGTACATGTAGAGCCAGGAAAAATGGAGCAAGTGAAACGTAGCAGGACCCTGTGGTCCTTTCTGCCCACCCCCATCCCAACCCCCAGTGTCCTCTGCCTGCCTTTTGTCTGTGGGAAACTTTAGTCAATGAATAAGTTTAATCAGAGAAATCAGAAAGGCAAAAACAAAGGAAAACGGTCAGAGAAGACCAAATAATAATAATGTAGTTTTTAAGCATAGTCAAAGACTTTTAGTTCTTTCTCAAGGGCTATAAATAATATTCTGAGCCACAGTCTGTGACCTGTCTTATAAATACTAAAACACCAGTGTGCAGGAGTTAACTACATGATGACCAGACTGTGTCCACGACATCAGTTCAGTTTAGTTGCTCGGTCATGTCTGACTCTTTGTGACCCCATGAACTGCCACACATCAGGCTTCCCAGTCCATCACCAACTCCCAGAGCTTGCTCAAACTCATGTCCATTGAGTCGGTGATGTCATCCAACCATCTCAACCTCTGTTGTCCCCTTCTCCTCCCACCTTCAATCTTTCCCAGCATCAGGATCTTTCCACTGAATCAGTTCTTCACACTGGTGGCCAAAGCATTGGAGTTTCAGCTGCAGCATCAGTCCTTCCAATGAATATTCAGGATTGATTTCCTTTAGGATGAACTGGTTTGATCTCCTTGCAGTCCAAGGGACTCTCAACAGTCTTCTCCAACACCACAGTTCAAAAGTATCAATTCTTCAGTGTTCAGATTTCATTATGGTCCAACTCTCACATCCATACTGGAAAAGCCATAGCTTTGACTATATGGACTTTAGTTGGCAAAGTAATGTCTCCTTTTTAATATGTTGTCTAGGTTGGTCATAGCTTTTCTTCCAAGGAGCAAGCATCTTTTAATTTCATGGCTGCAGTCACCATCTGCAGTGATTTTGGAGCCCAAGAAAATAAAGTCTGTCATTGTTTCCATTGTTTCCCCATCTATTTGCCATGAAATGATGGGACTGGATGTCATGATCTTAGTTTTTTGAATGTTGAGTTTTAAGCCAACTTTTTCACTCTCCTCTTTCACTTTCATCAAGAGGCTCTTTAGTTCCTCTTTGCTTTCTGCCATAAGGGTGGTGTCATCTGCATATCTGAGGTTATTGATATTTCTCCCAGAAATCTTGATTCCAGCTTGTGCTTAATCCACCCCAGCATCTTGTATGATGTATCCTTCATATAAGCTAAATAAGCAGGGTGACAATATACAGCCTTGACATACTCCTTTCCCAGTTTAGAACTAGTGTGTTGTTCCATGTTCAGTTCTAACTGTTGCTTCCTGACCTGCATACAGACTTCTCAAGAAGCAGGTAAAGTGGTGTGGTATTCCCATCTCTTTAAGAATTTTCCACAGTTTGTTGTGATCCACATAATCAAAGGCTTTAGAGTAGTCAATGAAGCAAAAGTAGATGTTTTTCTGGAAGTCTCTTATTTTTTCTATGACACAAAAGACATTGGCAATTTGATCTCTGGTCCCTCTGCCTTTTCTAAATACAGCTTGAACATCTGGAAGTTCTCGGCTCATGTATTGTTGAAGCCTAGCTTGGAGAATTTCGAGCATTACTTTGCTAGCATGTGAAATGAGTGCAATTGTGCTGTAGTTTGAATGCTCTTTGTCATTACCTTTCTTTGGAATTGGAATGAAAACTGACCTTTTCCAGTCCTGTGGTCACTGCTGAGTTTTCCAAATGTGCTGGCATATTGAGTGCAGCACTTTCACAGCATCATATTTTAGGATTTGAAACAGCTCCACTGCAATCCCATCACCTCCTCTAGCTTTGTTTGTAGTGATGCTTCCTTAGGCCCACATGTCTTCACACTCTAGGTTGTCTGACTCTAGGTGAGTGATCACACCACTGTGGTTATCTGGGTCATTAAGATCTGTTTTGTATAGTACTTCTGCATATTTTTGCCATGTCTTCTTAATATCTTCTGCTCCTGTTATGTCCATACTGTTTCTGTCTTTTATTATGCCCATTTCTGCATGAAATGTTTCTTTGGTATCTCTAATTTTCTTGAAGAGATCTTTAATCTTTCCCATTCTATTGTTTTCCTCTATTTCTTTGCATTGATGACTTAGGAAGGCTGTCTTATCTCTCCTTGCTATTCTTTGGAACTCTGCATTAAGATGGATATATCTTTCCTTTTCTCGCGTACCCATGACATAAGCTGTCACAATTCTGAAAACTGACTCAAAGAAATGGGAATAAAGGGACCCTAGATCTGAAGATTAACTGTACCTAAAACAACCAAGATGATACTGGTCAGAGGCTACTGATGATCAATTTGAAGACAACTGTCAGAGCTGATTGTGCAGTTTCTGCATATAGCCCCTCCTCCTGTCTATAAAAGCTCTTGCCCCACTCACTGGTTGCCAGTGGGTGTTGGGGGGAGGGAAATCGGCCTTTGGACAGACATCCAACCTCCACCAAGCCCCCCAGTTGCCAGCATGTTAAATAAAGCAAACCTTCCTTTTCACCAACCTGGCCTGCTTATTGGATGTTGAGCAGAGAGCCGCCAGAACCCACACACCTTTCAGTAACATGAGGACAAAACGCTGGGAAACCAGCACTTGAAAAGGAAAGGAAGAGAAAGAAGAGCTCACAAAAGAATCTGAGAAGCTCGGTGCTGCCTCTTCCCCTGCCCACCCAGGTCTGGTTTATCTTCTTGCTGAGCTGACTTCTTGCCTCTCAGCCTCATTGTCTGAGGACCCTCTCTGGTGTCAGGAGAACTGACTTGGCAAGCATAGATCATCTCACAGGTGCTAAGAACTTAAGGAACTCAAAGAAATAATTCAGCTTCCTATCCTTGGTGGATCAGCTCTGGCCTGTGTCCCACCGGGTTCATCCGAGGCTCACAGTACCCACTGCCCCAACCTGACCACAAACACATCTTTTGTTAGCTTGTATCCTGTTCTGTTTCACTTTTCCCATGACCTTGTTTGCACCTCCCAGGACCGCTTCCCAAATAAACATCTTGCGTCTTCCATCCTCATTTTTCTGTCTTAGAGTCTTGGAAGGGAAAACTAAACTAAGAGAGAAGGAGAGATCAGATAGGTAGGGGAGAATCAATAGGGTCTTGTGTCCTAGGGGGGGGAGAGGAAGGATGGGGTTTCCTGAAGAAACTGACCAATAGTGCAAAATAGTGCAGAGACACTGAGTCAGAGAAGGATGAAAAATATGCTCTGAATTTAGCAGCTGGAAAGTAACTTTGACAAGAGCATTTTCAGTAAAGTGGTGGGAGTAGTAGGCAAACTGGGGGCACCTTTATGTGATTATGAATTCAAAAGAGGAGGAATCCATAAGAGGAGAATAAATGGTAGTGGCTAGAGGGGAACATGGGCGGGGGGTAGTTTTGTTAATTTGTTTAGGATGGTGTGGATGGAGTGTGCCCAAGAAGAATAGGGCAGTAGAAATGGTGCCAGCAGAGGAGCGTGGGTCATTAATAGAGCACAGAAGGCCCTTTGAGGAAGAGTGAAAGGATGGAATCCAAAGTGGAAATCATCCATCTTGGACCTACCTTGTCTGCAAATACTGGATCAAATGATAGATGTACATGGAGAAACCTTATGGTAAGTAAGAAATAGAGAAAGTTCCTAACTTGACTTCTATTTTCTCAGGAAAGTAGGAAACCAGTCATCAGTCAATATCTATAGCAGAAATGATTAGAAATGGAGCTTTGAAAACAGTGGTAAGGTTTGAAAAAGCACGTGTGGGAACTCTGTGCTACAGAATGTATAGATACACAGAAGGAAATACTAGGAAATACCAAGATCCTTGCAGGGCTGAAGACTGTTAAAGCCTGGTGGCCTCAATCCCTGAGGTTTGCTTCAGCAGCTCAGAAACAGAAGCCTAGAATCTTAAAGAATGTACTTATTGAAATGAGCATAGAAGTATATGGTCCTATTAGGCTTCTCCAGAGAAACAGAGCCAACAGCTTATGCATGTGTGTGTTTGTGTGTGTGTGTGTGTGTGTATTTCTGTATGTATCAAAGGAGAGGAACCAAATTTTGCAGGGCAGGCAACTAGGCTAGAGACCCAGAGAAGAGTTGTTGCAGCTCCAATCTACAGGCAATCTAGAAGCAGAATTCTTTCTTCTTCCGGAGTCCTCAGTCTTTTTCTTATAAGTCCTTCAACTGATTGGTGAGCCCCACCCACATTTTGCAGGGTCAGCTGCTCTACTCAGAGTCTGCTACTGTTTAATTGCTAAGTGCATCTAAAAAATAGCTTCATAGTCAAAGGTAAATATCATATTATATTGCTAATATGTGAAATCTAAAAAGAAAAAACATACAAATGAATTAGACTCACAGACATAGAAAATAAATCTATGGTTACCAAAGAAGAAAGTGGGAAGGGGTAAATTAATTACATGTAGTACTATGTATGAAATAGATGATCGACAAGGACCTACTATATAGGACAGGGCATTATAATCAATAATAACCCATTATGGAAAAAAATCTAAAAATGAAAAATATATATATATAAAGTTGCTATTCATTCAGTAAGTTGTGTCTGACTCTTTGCAAGCCCATGAACTGCCGCACAAATGTCTTCCCCGACCTTCACTATCCCCCAGAGCTTGCTCAAATTGATGTCCATTGAATCAGTGATACCATCCAACCATCTCATCCTCTGTTGCCCCCTTCTCCTTTTGCCTTCAATCCTTCCCAACATCAGGGTCTTCTCTAGTGAGCTGGCTGTTCACATCAGGTGGCCAAAGTATTGGTGCTTCAGCTTCAGCATCAATCCTTTCAATGAATATTCAGGGTTGATTTCCTTTAGGATCGACTGGCTTGCTATCCTTGCTGTCCAAGGGACTCTCAAGAGTCTTCTCCAGCATTACAATTCAAAAGCATCAATTCTTCAGTGCTCAGCTTTCTTTATGGGTTTCCCTGATGGCTCAGCTGGTAAAGAATCCACCTGCAATGTGGGAGACCTGGGTTCCATCCCTGGGTTGGGAAGATCCCCTGGAGAAAGGAACCGCTACCCACTCCAGTATTCTGGCCTGGAGAATTCCATGAACTGTATAGTCCATGGGGTCACAAAGAGTCAGATACAGCTGAGCAACTTCACTGTCACTTTCAGCTTTCTTTATGGTCCATTTCTCACATCCATACATGACTACTGGAAAAATTATAGTTTTGATTATATGGACCTTTGTTGGCAAAGACATGTTTCTAGTCTTTAATACATTGTATAGGTTTGTCGTAGCTTTTCTTCCAAGGAGCAAGCATCTTTTAATTTCATGGCTGCAGTCACTGTCCACAGTGATTTCGGAGCCCAAGAAAATAAAATCTGCCACTGCTTCCACTATTTCCCCATCTATTTGCCATGAAGCGATGGGATCAGATGCCATGACTGTAGTTTTTTGAATGTTGAGTTTTAAGTCAGCTTTTTCACTCTCCTCTTTCACACTCATCAAGAGACTCTTTAGTTCCTCTTGGCTTTCTGCCATTAGAGTTGTATCATCTGGATATCTGAGGTTGTTGATATACATACACACATATATGTAGATGTGTGTATAACTGAAGGCTTCCCCTTTGACTCAGCAGTAAGGAATCTGCCTGCCAAGCAGGAGCCACAGGAGATGCAGTTTCGATCCCTGGGTCAGGAAGATCCCTTCACGGAGGGCATGCCGACCCTCTCCAGTATTCTTGCCTGGAGAATCCTATGGACAGAGGAACCTGGAGGGTTACAGTCCATGGGGTTGCAAAGAGTCAGACACGACTAAAGCAACTTAGCACACTCAGGTGCATGTGTATAACTTTGCTGAAACTAACATTGTAAATCAATTGTATTTCAATAAAAGTTTTTAAAAAGAGATAACAGAAAACATTTTTAAGTGATTAGAAAAAATACCTTTACAACAACATCTGGATTCATGTTTGACCAAATATCTGATTCTGTAGCCTAACCAAATTGACACATAAAATTCACCGTCACAGTGATGGTAGTAAGAGAGTGATTGAAAAAGTGAAAGTGAAGTTACTCAGTTGTATCCGACTCTTTGCGACCCCATGGATTGTAGCCCACAGAATTTTCCAGGCAAGAGTACTGGAGTGGGTTGCCATTTCCTTCTCCAGGGGATCTTCCTGACCCAGGGATCAAACCTGGGTCTTCCGCATTGCAGGCAGAGGCTTTACCTCTGAGTCACCGGGGGAGCCCCAGAGTGATTGAAATGACAGGTAAAAGCCTACACTGACTGTAGGTCAAAGTGCAGCAGGAGAAGACTGACACCTTGCAGGAAAAAACAAAGGGTTCAAGCAGTTTCTCAGAGTGATCTGTGGGACCTCCACCAGAATCACCTAGGAGGTCTATGAGGTGCAGACTTCTAGGCACTGGTCCCATACCTAGGGGCAGGCTTTAGAGAACTGCATTTTTACATGCTCCTTTGTTGACTGTTACCATCATTAAAGTGTGAGAACTTCAGGATTAAAAGGGAATTGCTTTGCATATAGGGTTATCATTACCATCTTTCTAAATTCAATATATATGTGTTAGTATGCTATAATGATCTTTATCTTTCTGGCTTACTTCACTCTGTATAATGGACTCTGTGGGAGAAAGCGAGGGTGGGTTGTTTCGAGAGAACAGCATGTATATTATCTATAGTGAAACAGATCACCAGCCCAGGTGGGATGCATGAGACAAGTGCTCGGGCCTGGTGCACTGGGAAGACCCAGAGGAATCGGGTGGAGAGGGAGGTGGGAGGGGGGATCGGGATGGGGAATACATGTAACTCCATGGCTGATTCATGTCAATGTATGACAAAACCCACTACAATGTTGTGAAGTAATTAGCCTCCAACTAATGAAAATAAATAAATAAATAAAAAATAAAAGGGAATTGCTAAATAAATAAATAAAAGGGAATTGCTCCTGAAGTTGCCTGATAAGTGTGTTTGCAATAAAGGAATTAGGAGAGTTTTAAAAATGAGACCGTGTGTCCAAACTGCAGGATGTTACTATTAAGGGTTGATATGTGGTCCAGTTCCAGATGGGGCAGTGGCTATGGGTGAAGTGAAGGCTGAGTTCAATGTGGCTGCCTCGGTCACAGAAATCTGCCCCTAGGTGGTTGCTTAGGTCACGCACTGGCCACTGGAGTTGCCCTGGTTGACGACAGGATTGAAGCTGGAGGATGGATGACCAATGCATTAGTAAAGAGAGAAGAGGAATCTGAAGGGATGTATTGTAGCTACAAGCGCAGAAGCTGAGCTATGCCATCTTCTCTCCTGGGCTCTTACTGTGCTCGATATGGGAAGGTGGGCACCCCTGAAAAATTCCCTTGGGGAGAATCTGATGCAATGAAGAGTCAGCAGACAGAAAGGGAGTTTGTAGCTCTTGGAACAGGGAGTGACAGAAGGCACCAAGGAGAGTTCGGAAGGGAGGAGGGAGTAGGAGGAGGGGCTGGAAAAGGGGGTGTCTCAAGCATTAGGAGAAACTAAAAGGTCAGTAGGTCTTTGGGGCTGAGTATGACAGGATTGGGGGCCTGCAGGATTAACTGCAGTTGAAATTCCAAATGGAATTTGGGATTAAGAAAAGTTGGTGTCCTTGTAAACCCTCAGATTATTTTATTAAATGATGGTTATATCAGATTGGTCTTTGTTCTGGGTTCCAACCAGAGGAAGCTATTTTGGTCCCCAGGGAAAGCCCTCTCCCAGATGTGCAAGCAAAGGTGCTGGTTAGTCCCCAGGACTGGTGGAAGGAGCATCGCAAGCTGGCTCCAGGAGGAAGCATAAAAGGAGAATTTCAGGGACTTCCCTGGTGATCCAGGGGTTAGGATTCCACACTTCCAATGCAAGGGTAGGGAAGCAGATTAGATCCCTGGTCAGAGAACTAAGATCCCACATGCCGTGCGGTAAGGCCAAAAAATAAACAATAATAATAATTTTTAAAAAGAAGAGAATTTCAGATGGATAAGCAAAAAAAAAAAAAAAAGCATAAAAGTGAAAAAGAGGAGAGCACATTTAGACCACGGGGCCAGATATCTGATTGTTGGCTCAGACCCTGCCACGCTTTGTCCTCATTAAATCTCCTTGTCCTCTTGGCTGGTGACTGCTGCCTGGCATAGGTGAGACGATTCCCCCAGGACCACATGTGTACACAGAGTGCTTCAGGGCTGCCCTCGGTGTTCTGGGAAAGGGGGGTAAAAGGGAGACCCCCTTTCTCCACTGGTTTCATCTCCAAAGAATGATGAGCCCAGAGAAGTTGAATGTGACTCTGGGGAGGCCATGCTGCCGGGATGCGGCCACATCCCCAGCAGGGACGTCTGATGGCTTTCCCAAAAGTCTTGGCTGTTTCTCAAAGCATGAGAATATCAGCGTGAGCTCATTTGAACCTGGCTGAAGGGAAATGATGTGGAAAAGAATTTAGGAAAGTTTTCACTTCCCTTCTGCCCCAGAGACAGCGATGCTGGCGTCATCGACTGTGAAAAAGAGAAATCCATTCGGGAATTATTATTCATATTCATCTCAACCAAAAGGACAGTGGAAAGGATTCATGTTGTTTTGACACTTAATATAAAAAACTCAAAAATAGCTTTTAAAGAGTTTTCATAAATTCCTTAAACAATATATTACTATTTATTTTTTTCAGTTTTCCTGTGAAGTAAAATCTAAGGCACTGAATTTTAGTTCATTACACATCATCCTTTAGCTAGGTTCACGTGGAACCCAGGAAAATGTTTTTAGTTTTCTCATACTGTGAAATCTGTGTTATAGGCACCTATTCAACATGCCTAAGGAACTTAGAAATCTGTGTATGTGTGTGGGCATGCACATGTGCACACATTTACATTTAAACAATTAGAGAAAATGTATTTCAACAATATTTATCAAACAATTGAATGATACATTTCTTTCCAAGGACCTAAACCATATAAGGACATAGGAATGTCACAATACATCTGTGGCCCCTGGATGGACCCCAGCTTTTCACAAGGGCTGATGATGCTGACAACAGCAATTTATGTATCAGTCAAGGTTTGTTAAATCAGATCATACATACGAAAGGAAGGTAATAAAGAAAGACTGTGTAAATAAATGGAAGCAGAATCAAGTGAAGATATGAGACAAGAATCTACATAATTCTTTCCTCAAAAATAACTTTTGAAGTAGAAGGAATCTGTGAACTCAATCTGCACTAGTGGGATTATTCCAAATATAATTGCCCAGGCACTGTCTTAAGGGCCCCTTATTAAACACCCAGCCCCATAAATGTAAAGGGAGCGCTGAATTTTAATTTAAAAATGGGATATGTGGACAAGGAGTCAGAGATGTGAGTTGTTACTAGCTATGCCAGCAACCATCCTGCAGGGCCTTGTAAATTCTCATCTATAAAAGAGACACAATGGTGTCCATTTGCCTCTGCTACAGGGTTGGTCTCAGAAATAAGAGGGATCTCTTTTAACTGCTGAAGCTCTCTGCAAGTGGAAGGGATTGCTATTATCCCATTAGTGTTTGGAGTTGCAGTTAACCGTTTGCAGAAAAAGGCAGTGCACTTGAACTGAAAAGTGAAGTGGCAACCCTCCCAAGGATCTGAGCCGTTCTCTGCTTGGCCACCCTTTACCACTCCAGCAGCTAAATATAGAAGGAAAGACTCCAGTACAGAAGGTGGAAGCAAATTGTTAGGCTCCTCTTCCAACTTCATCAAGATTCTTGGCTTCCTTCTTCATACCCATAGTTTGAATTATTAGGTAGCAGACATGCTGTCAAAAGACAGGGTAATTATCTGTCATTTTCCATGTCTGAAGGCAGCCTTCCACCTCTGCAGCTAGATGGATAATCTGTGCTTGCATTCCAAAAATTATTATATTTGGATTTTATGTGGGTGTGCATGATCCCTCAAGGGGGAAACCTCAAGAAACCTCTCTTTTCCCCACCACCTCCTCGCAACCCAGCCCTCTATGCACACACACAGAGTCCCACATTCACTTCCCACACACACATACAAACACACACAGACACACACACTCCAAAGCAAGATTCTATGGACCAACAACTGACCTCAAAACTTTGGATATTTGTTCGTTAATCTTTCAACTATGCATGTATGCTTATAGCCTCATTTTCACATCATTCTCCAACTCAATCAGTGTTTGATCATATGCAATCAGGTAGAAGAACAAAAGCCCAAATATTAATGGATCTTTTCCTTAAGCCACCATTGCTCTTTGCAAAAGACTGTGTTATTCCATAGAAAATATGATGGTAAAGCTTTAGAGTCAAAGATGTCCTTTAAAGAACTGTTCATTAAAGGCAAAAGTCAAAATGCTAATTCAATAGAGAATATGTTTTGACTTGCTTTTCCAGCTGTAGAAATAGATCCACAGTGATTTCTCTCTGCCTCTAGCCTGGTTCTCTTTGGGACCAGCAGCGTACATTTTTAAGACAATTAGTAGGGGCTGGAAGGAAAACTCCCTCACCCATTCTGAAATTCTATCCAGATAATAGAAATCAGGAAGAACAATCATATATTTACTTAGAACAAATAATGGATGTGTCCTCTCAACTGACTATTGAAGGCTCACAGTGTGCTAGGCCCTGAAAAGACACAGATGAAAGACAAAGTCCCACACTGTCCAAGATGCATCATGGTGACTGCAGATAAACAGCAGAGTATGGGCATGTCTCTGCTTGAGAGGAGAGGAGAGGATGGGGATGGGGGAAAGGAATCTTGAAATCAGAAATTTTCCTGCAGATGCAAGAACTGCAGCTCTTACATGAAGGCATACAGAAGAGCGTGAGAAACTTGAGAAGTGGTGAAGAGTTCCACACGACTTGAGTATAACACTCCATTCTCTGGAGGTAGACAGAAGTCATATCATAAAGACAGTGCATGTCACACAAGGACTTGAAACTTCCTTCTTTAAGACAATGGTTCTCAAAGCGTGGTTCCCAGAGCAGCAGCATCACCTGGGATGTTGCTAGAAATGCAAAGTTTAAAGGCCCATCTCAGAAGCACTGACTCAGAAACTCTAAAGGCAGGACTCAGTAATCTGTGTTTTAACAACCTTTCCAGGGAGTTCCCTGGTATCCTAATGGTTAGGATTCTGGGCTTTCACTGCTGTGGCCTCAGTTCAATTCCTGGTTGGGGAGCTGAGATCCTGCTAGTCACCTGGTACTACTAGGGAGAAAAAAAAAAAACTCTCCAGTTGATTCTGATGTAATAATTTTAAGAATCACAGAGTCTGTAACACTGGCTACACATTAGAGCTACTTGAGAAAATTTTTAAAACTGAAAAATTCCATATTTCACCTTCAACCAATTATTAACTGAGTAGGGAATGCTGGAATGGGGTCAGCTTCATGACTGGTGCAGGCATAAGGGGCCCCAGGCTCAGAAGGGCCAGTGCTTATTTTAATGTTCTGTTACCCCAATTTTGAAATTCTTAATTTTTGAACTAGGAGACCCACATTTTCATTTTTCACTGGGTCCCACAAACTGTGTAGCCAGTCTTGGGCTGGACCTTCAGAGTACTTTCAAGATTTCCCAGGTGTTCTTTTCTTTTTTTAAAAAATTTTTGTTAGTTCTCTGACCTGGTTAGTTCTCTGACCAGGAGTCAAACCAGCATCCTCCCCAGCATTGGAAGGGTGAAGTCTTAACCACTGGACCACCAGAGAAGTCCCTCCTAGGTGATTCTAATAGTGGCCCAAAGTCCTGAGAACTACCAGGTTAGGGAACACAGTAGAAATAATGTAATTCAACTTCAACTAGATACTTAACAAAATCGCAAGATGGCTTCACAGTCAAGATGGACAAGTGTTGAGTGAATCACATTGCAGTTACATTGATTAAAAGTGAATTGATAATGAATTCAAAAAGTGACTAAAATAAACTAGTGATAACTCAAGGAAGTATTTCTGGGAAAGTTACAGATCTTTTCCCTATTCTGATAGAAATGTTTATTGTGATTTAGATAAAGATATTAAAGTATTGCTCAAGAATATACAATGGAAAAAAGACAACCTCTTTAACAAGTGGTGCTGGGAAAACTGGTCAACCACTTGTAAAAGAATGAAACCAGAACACTTTCTAACACCATACACAAAAATAAACTCAAAATGGATTAAAGATCTAAATGTAAGACCAGAAACTATAAAACTCCTAGAGGAGAACATAGGCAAAACACTCTCCGACATGAATCACAGCAGGATCCTCTATGACCCACCTCCCAGAATATTGGAAATAAAAGCAAAACTAAACAAATGGGACCTAATGAAACTTAAAAGCTTTTGCACAACAAAGGAAACTATAAGCAAGGTGAAAAGACAGCCTCAGATTGGGAGAAAATAATAGCAAACAAAGCAACAGACAAGGATTAATCTCAAAAATATACAAGCAACTCCTGCAGCTCAATTCCAGAAAAATAAATGACCCAATCAAAAAATGGGCCAAAGAACTAAACAGACATTTCTCCAAAGAAGACATACAGATGGCTAACAAACACATGAAAAGATGCTCCACATCACTCATTATCAGAGAAATGCAAATAAAAACCACAATGAGGTACCATTACACGCCAGTCAGGATGGCTGCTATCCAAAAGTCTACAAGCAATAAATGCTGGAGAAGGTGTGGAGAAAAGGGAACCTCTTACACTGTTGGTGGGAATGCAAACTAGTACAGCCGCTATGGAGAACAGTGTGGAGATTTCTTAAAAAAACTGGAATTAGAACTGCCATATGACCCAGCAATCCCACTTCTGGGCATACACACTGAGGAAACCAGATCTGAAAGAGACGTGTACTCCAATGTTCATCGCAGCACTGTTTATAATAGCCAGGACATGGAAGCAACCTAGATGCCCATCAGCAGACGAATGGATAAGGAAGCTGTGGTACATATACACCATGGAATATTACTCAGCCATTAAAAAGAATTCATTTGAATCAGTTCTAATGAGATGGATGAAACTGGAGCCCATTATACAGAGTGAAGTAAGCCAGAAAGATAAAGACCAATACAGTATACTAACACATATATATGGAATTTAGAAAGATGGTAATGATAACCCTATATGCAAAACAGAAAAAGAGACACAGATGTACAGAACAGACTTTTGGACTCTGTGGGAGAAGGTGAGGGTGGGATGTTTCAAGAGAACAGCATCGAAACATGTATATTATCTAGGGTGAAAACAGATCACCAGCCCAGGTTGGATGCATGAGACAAGTGCTCGGGCCTGGTGCACTGGGAAGACCCAGAGGAATCGGGTGGAGAGGGAGGTGGGAGGGGGGATCAGGATGGGGAATACATGTAAATCCATGGCTGATTCATGTCAATGTATGACAAAAACCACTACAATATTGTAAAGTAATTAGCCTCCAACTAATAAAAATAAATAGAAAAAAAAATAAAGTATTGCTTATTTGTTTATGGACGACACTATGCAGTACTATGGTTGATAGAATCAAAATACAACCCCCATAAGTAGAGTGCTGGAGCCAGCTCTCATGAGCTCATAGATTGGATTATGCACGTCTCTTCTCAACAGTACTTTTGGTGACATCACAGCCTAGCCTGAGATCCACCACGATGGGAGTATTTATACTACAGAGTTTGACAAACACTCGACAGAGCCCACTGTTAACCACTTACCTGGACACCACTGACTACCACTACTTTTTGCTCAGTCCTCATTTGATTCACAGTTGCATCATTATATGAGTTTCCATCATGATCTATGTAGACAAATACTGATGGCAATTCAGGCTGAATGACTTTCCTAAGGTGACTAAGTAAAGAGAACAAATGTCAACATAAACACTGTCTGTAAACATGATTTTTCCACAATATGTTCTATTGGTGAGGAAATCAGAATACAAAAGGCCCTTAACAGGCGTAAATATAGTCCCTATACAATGAATCTTTTAAAAGGCTACCAGTGAACTTATCTACAGAACGGAAATAGAGTTACAGATGTAGAAAATAAATTTATGGTTACTGGGGGGTATAGGGGATGTGGGATGAATAGGGAGACTGGGATTGACATATACACCCTAATAAGGACCTATTGCACAGCACAGGCCATCTAGTCAATGCTCTGTGATGGCCTATACGGGAAAAAAAATCTAAAACAGAGTGGATACGTGTATACAGTTACACATGTACAACTGATTCACTTTGCTGTGCCGCAGAAACTAACACAACACTAATTCAACTATACTCCAATGAAAATTTTAAAATATATATAGTTCATATTCAACAAGATAAACACAATCCACAAGTATAAGGCTCTTGACTTGGAATTAAAAAAAAAAACAACTGCACCTGTTGGCTTAAATATAAACTTATAAAAGGAGACTAGAGGGGTTAGTTGAGAATATACCTTGACTTGATAAAAAAATGTGATGGTCATTTCCACTGTGGCTTTCAACCTGGCTGACTCACTCATGAAACCATCATGTCCCAAGTACCATGTGGCACCAAGGCGTTAACAGTGGCCCCTCTCATATGTGATCATCTGTCCTCAACACTTCACACACAGCCAGCTGTTTTTATTTATCCTCTGTGCTGTGTTCATTCCTTTGGCTTTTAAGTAGTCTGTTTCAAGTGACTGTTTGGTCAATTCAAAGTTCAGACTCTCTTTTAGGAATGCCTCTTCTCCAGTGGGATTCTCCTCTACTTTTTCCTTTCACACAACCTCAGAGAGCAAAGGAGAAGATTCTGGCCTTCATGCTGCTCCTGGTCACAACGGTCTCACTGATTCCCCAGGTCACTGGTCTCCTTTAGCTGAAGTTTCCCAAGATGTGTCTGGTCTTTCAGATATCATGCTGACACCACGCCCTTTAGGAATTCAGTTCCTCCCTCAGCCTCCTCTTCCTGGGCCTTCCAGCTTATAGCTCTATCAGCACTTCCGCGCTCTCCCTGTCCTAAACTGAACACACAAATCTCCTACCTCCCTAATCTTCTATGCTCTGGCTGTGAGTCATAAGAAAAACTGTCACATTACCAGTCATTAGAAAAAATGCAAATTAAAATCACAGCATGATACTACTACACATCTAGTAGAATGGTTATGATTTAAAAAACACCATGCCAAGAGTTGGTGGGTATGCAGACTAACCAGAACTCTCCTACATGGCTAGCGGGAATGTACAATCATCACTTCCAAACATGAGCCAGGCTTTCCACTGCTAGATATTTACCAAAGAGAGATGAAAGCATAAGTCCATGCAAAGAACTGAACGGAATGATGTCTCATCCAAGTCGCCAAACTCTCAAAGATTGGATGTGGCCTCCAGAAAATGACTGTGGGCCTGAGGTCATTTTTCACATGGACCCTGTCCAAGAGGACCCCTGTCACAGGATGAGGGAAAAGGGAGAGGCCGGATGAGATGCAGCATGGCAAAGGGGTGCTGCCATGTCATGGGAGTAGTCCGAAGGTCCATCAGGGAGATCTCTGAAGAAGCCAGGAAGTCCTCCTGGAGAAAATCCTCAGTTTTTAACAGCAACCAGGCCCAAAATGCACAATGAGGAGAAGCCATCCTCACTTTCCACACTAAAGCTTCTTGCCTGCAACCAGCTAGTTGAAATCCAGTTCATAGGTGTTAAATACACACCAGACTGGGCACTCTACTTTTCAAAGGGAAAGTCTCAGGACCTTCTATGACCTAGGACATAACAGAGAAGCCACAGGTCCTGCCGTGGGATGGGGAAAACCTTGGGACACAAAAAAACACGTAAATATGTACTGGGAACATATCCCCAGAATAGCACCTCTTTAATGAGTTGATTGTGCTTTAAAATGCCTCAGAATATAGAAATACTTGAAAAAATCATAGTGCATCCATATGATAGACCAGTATAATTTTTTATTATTTTGAAAATCATGACATAGCCTGAAAACAATTCTAATGATGTGTGAAAACAAGCAGAACTCAAAACTCTTTATTCCACAGTATATGATCCCAACTCTATAAAAATTGTTATAAATATATAAAGAAATATATATAATATTATATATTAAAGTATATTTTTAAAAATATTATAAATATATAAAGAAATACACACAAAATATTTTATATAAATACACATTTCACCAGTGGTTTTCTTTCAGTAGTGAGCTTGCTGATTACTTTTCATTCCTTATTTTTACTTTTCTGCACTTTGAACATTTTCTACAATTAACCCCACAGTGAATTCTGGGTTTTATTTTTAAAGATGTAATGAAAGACTTCAGTGTGGCAGCCAAGTCTTTCCTCTGGGTCGGCTGTGGTCCCCTGGTGACCCTTAGGGAGGGAATTTGGGGGATCCTTGAATCTGCTGACCTCTCACCCATGGCAGAATGTCAGTGAAGCAACATGAGGTCCCCCATGATCCAGTGATCAGGTGGCCTTCTGTGATGTGGAGTCAACAGAAAGTAGTGGAGATTTGGAAAATTCATGCAGTTCAGTACCAGGATCAAAAGAGCAAGAAAAGTTTTGGAAGCATTTTCTATGTTTATCTGAAGCCCAAATGTCTGTGATTTTCTAGGAGCTGGGAGATGTGACTTCCTGGAGGGAAATAAATTTGGAACATATGTTAAGTGATGCCCAGTGAAACATCTTTCCTTACAAAAGGATGTGATATTTTTTCCGAAAATTCTGTAGGGTTATAGTAGACTAAAAAATACAACAAAACATGCATCATCATTCTGGTAGAAAAGGAGATTTAAAAAAGATGATTAGTGAGGAAATAACAAATTCTTTATATTTGTAAATCACTTTACAAAGTATGAAGTACTTATCCTTATAAGTCATTATTCAGTTCTCGAAGCAGTTAGAGATGAATGAATTGGGGACTCAAACAAGTTAAGCAAATTTAAGTTTAAGAACACCCAACTAGAAAGAGGGTGGGGCCAAGCTGGCTTAATTTGATCAGAATTATGAGATTTTGAAGTAACAAATATATTTTAAGGTCTAAGAAATATTATCAGAAGGTAGCCCGCCTTTCCTCTGAAAACACTACACTGTCTTCAATGTAGAGGAGAGCTCTAGTTAAAAATGTTTCCCACTTTTATAAGGAATAAATAGTCTATTTACACTATAAATAATTGCTATATTTCAGTTTGAATTTATCAAGTTTCAGGATTTCTCCAATATATCGAGTTTAATTTCTTATTTGATCTATGTTAATTTCTTTTTACAAAACTTGTAAAAATAATAGTGACCTATTGTACAGCAAGGGAACTCTATTCTATACTCTGTAATGGCCTATACGGGGCAAGGATCTGAAAGGAGTGGACGCTTGTATGTGTATAACTGATTCACTGTGCTGTGTGCCTGCAATTAACACAACATTATAAATCAACTCTACTCCAATAAAAAGTGTTTTAAAAATAAGAAAAAGAAATTTCCCACCTCATAGATTACTACCCCCTGTGTCACAACCTCTACAGATAAGACTACCAGATACTATCTAATCTCTAGAGGTAAGAGGAATCCCAGTTATACTTGAATTTGAGCTAAACAATGAATTTTTTAACTGATGGTATATCCCACCCAATATTTGAAATCTTCTATTTTTATATGCTAAGTCCTGCAATTTTTTTTACCTAGAGACAGCGCCTGAATTTCAGCCAGAGAGTCTTATGCTATATTAAATTTTGGCAGCATTTAAATTCTGTCTCCGTTCTTTCAACTCATCGTTCCTCTGGAAGCAAAGTTAGAGTCTTCATGTTGCAGCCTGCTATCCTATTTCCTACTGGAGTTTCTTCCAGGAGAGTCCTGCAGTCCAGTCTTCCTGACAGGAGCACTTTGGGATACTATCCACACCTCTTGACTGGGATAATCGGTAGACAGGAAAATAATGTAAAAACAAATTAGAAACCTTACATTAATAACATAATGCATGGAAGGAGCCAGAGCAGGAGGGTCAGAGTGAAGAGATTACTGCTGAAAGGATATCAAGATGGTGGAGTAGCTGGAACTCCTCTGGTTGTTCAGCAGTTAAGACTCGGAGCTTCCAATGCAGGGGGCCTGGGTTCCATCACTGCTCGGGGAACTAAGGTCCTACATGCTATGGGGTGTGGCCAACATTTTTAAAAATAAAAATAAACAAATAGGTTTTCCCTACTCCAATATTTTTTTAAAAAGCAATTTAAAAAAAAAAGATTGTGAAGTAGGAGGATGCAGAATTCAGAATTCACCTCTCCCCATAAACTCTTCAAAAATACATCTACAAATTTGGAATAATTCTCACTGAAAACTAATTGGAGACTGGGAAAAAGACTCCTGTACAATCAAGGATGTAAGAAAGTAAAATCAGGTAGAAAAGAAAGAGAAGGAATCAGGTCAGGATCTGTACCTCTGGGAGGGGTCTCAGCAGAGGTAGGAGATTACACAAGCAGAAATCTTCACTGGGAAGTGAGGTTCGAGCCACATATTGGGCACCCCAGCTGGGATTCAACAAAGGGAAGACAGGCTCCCTAGGCTGGTTGGAGGGCTTGTAGAACTAACAGGAGGGCCGTGGAAAGCCTGGACTACACTTGCAACGAGTATGCACTCCTGCTTGCTTACTCCCAGACAGGCAGAGAGAAAGGCCCGAAACTGAACGGGTCACGGGCAAGTTTCCCATCACTGCAGGAGGAACGCGCACTAGCCCGAACCGAAGCACCTCTCTGACCCTGGTTGCTCCTCAGCACAGCTCCACACTGGGGTGAGACCTGCCGAGGCCTAGAAGAGAACTCAGCTGTAAGGTCAGAGGTGGCTCAGACCTGGAATGGCATCGGGGCAGGGCAGAGGCAGCCGTCACTGGGCTTGAACCGGCAGAGCATCGGAAGCATCCGGCCCCTGACTGCAGCTGGACTGCCACAGCCCATAACCAGCCCCACGCCAAGGGCCTGCAGCAGTCTTTCTCGCTCCACCCAGCACCGCTCCCCTCTGAGGCAAGGGTGTCGGTGCTGGGAAGGGGAAGAACACACTCTTAGCTAGCTTAGACCCAACCCTGAGGGCTTCCACTCGAGAACCTTAGAACCCACTCCCGACCCAAATAAGGCAGTGATGGCCAATGAGCAGAGAGGCAGCCCCGGCTCACCCGTGGCTTTGGCCCCAGCCCCTTCTTCTCTAGGCCCAGAGGCCCCTTCTCATGCTACCAAAGGTGATCACTGCCAGCATGCCCTGGAGAAAGACATGACTTGTGCTCACGTCAAATCCAGCTCTCGCTCCAAAGGCACTGGGCGCACACAGACCGTACGGGATGCTCTTATGTAAGGACACCCCTTCAAGACCACAACAGGTAACTCTTTCACCTAATTTCACACAACAAAGAAATTTAAGAAAGTGAGAAGGCAGAGGAGTTTGTTCATTGAAAGAACAAGAGAAAATTCCTGAAAAAACAACTAATGAAATCAGAAAAAAAAACAATTTTAACAGATAAAAAATTCAAAGCAGTAGTAATAAGAATGTTAACTGAATTACGGAAAAGAATACATGAACACAGAATCTTAACCAAGAACTAGAACATATAAAAAAGAAACAGTCAGAACTAAAGAATACACTGTGTGCTCCGTGTGTGCTCAGTCATGTCCGACTCTTTGTGACCCCATGGACTGTAGCCCACCAGGCTCCTCTGTCCATGGGATTTTTCAGGCAAGAATACTGGAGCATGTTGTCATTTCCTACTCCAGGGGATCTTTCCAACCCTGGGATCAAATGCACATATCTTATGTCTCCTGCACTGGTAGGCAGATTCTTTTACCACCGCACCACCTGGGAAGCCCAAGGATACAATACCTGAAGTGAAAAACACTAGAAGGTATTAATAGCAGACTAGGTGATACAGAAGAAGGCACAAGGAATCTGGAAGATGGAGTAATGGAAATCATCCAATCAGAACAAAGAAAAAAATTAATGAGAATGGTGTAAAAGTTCCCTAATATAACATGAAGTGTACCAACATTCAGATTATAAGAGTCCCAGAAGAAGAAGAAAGAGAAAAGGAGGTTGAAAGTGTATTTGATGCAATTATGGCTGTAAACTTCCCAAACCTGAAGAAGGAAACGTATCCAGGGACTGGAAGCACGGAGAATCCCAAACAAGAGGAACCCAAACAGACCCACACCAGGACATTCCAGGAAAGTAAACTGAACTGGATAAAAGCAAATGCAGAGGAGACAGACGGAATCTTGGGTTTTCTTCACGGGCTGTATGTGAGGAACGGGTCAACTTGCACCAGTGGTTCTACAGTCCGAGTCAAGTGAGTCAGTCAATGAGACGGACATGGGGTCTCCATGTCTGTTCTCCAGAAGACTGCAGGCTACGGTGAAAACACTGTCTCTCTGCATTACAAACCTGGGATTAGCATGAATCACTTCCTTTTTTTCCTGCTATTGTGTATATAATTTTTTTTTTTTTATTGGAGTGTAGTTGTTTTGGCTTTCCCAGTGGCTCAGGAGTAAAGAATCCACCTGCAGTGCAGGAGACACAGGACATGTGGGTTCGATCCCTGGGTTGGGAAGATTCCCTGGAGGAGGGAATGGCAACCTACTCCAGTATTTTTGCCTGGAGAATCCCATGGACAGAGGAGCCTGGGGGCTTACCGTCCAGAGGACTGCAAAGACTCAGACACGACTGAAGCAACGGAGCTCGCATAGATGCTTTTTCACGTTGTGCTTGTTTCTTCCGTAAAGCAAAGCGACTCAGCTCTGTGTAGACATATGTCCCCTCTTTATTGGATTTCTTTCCCGCTTAGGTCACCACAGAGCCCTGAGTAAAGTTCCCTGAGCTGTACAGTAGGTTATTAGTTACCTATTTTATACATAGTATCAGTAGTGTATATATGCCAATCCCAATCTCCCAATGAATCGCTTCCCTTGGATTGCACTAGCTCTGGGTAAATAGATAAATGCAGTGGTAGAGCCTGGGGCCTGAGCACCTCGCTTCCCAGACCGTGGACCATCTAGATGCTGCATGTCGAAGGCTCTGACAGACTGTCAGCTTCTTTGCATCCCTTTACAGCACTCGTGCTGAGACAATTTCCTCATCTTAGGGGAAAGGGATGTTAACTTCAAGATGATGCATGGAGGAGGCTGGGAGAGTCCTATTAAATTCACCATCAGATGGATAACTTTTGGATCCCTTTGCCTCTGTAATACAATTGCTTCTTTATAGCTCGTTTTGTTGAGCTTGGAGGCTCTGCATCTGGTTTGGTCCAACTTCAGCTGATTTGATTTGCTATTGTTCAAAGATTACATCGGCGCACTTGACATCCACCCACCGAATGCTACTTCCAACTCTGGGTCCTGCTAGAGACAGTGTTCCTCCTAATCAGAACTGATGTTTTAATGGTGAGAGAAACAGGCATCGAGTATTCAACAAATCTATTCTTTGGCACCTCTTTTAGCCTTTATTAAGCCTAATGTGAATAAGTATAACATGAAGTCTCATAAATACAGAGGACAGGGAAAACTCTTGTTGGATTATAGCCAAACCTGCTTCCTTCTGTAATAGGACACTTAATTGCTCATTTATTGATTACACTGTGTGTGCCACAGTGGCCTGGCTTGCCAAGAAGATAACATTATGTGAGTTCAGCCTTGTAAAAGAGAGCAAAGAGGGTTCAAGGAGTAATACACAAGAAAATTAAAGATATTTTCTTCAAAATCTTTCTCACCACTGAATGCCGTTTTTCTCAATTTGGAAAATAATTTTTTTAAACTATCTCATGTTTACCATGAATTAAACTTAGCCTTACAAGTTGGGTATCTGGGCATGTGGTTGTGGGTTTGACTATGGGTATGCATCTGTAGCATCTAATTCTTTGCCTTGACTGCTTGCCATTCTGGTCACCCCCATAGACGCTGATGGTATCTAAATAGTTCCTACTGACTTAAAGTGGAAATTGTCATTTTAGAGCATTAAATTCCATTAGCACTGGTGATTAAGAGATTCATAGGCTCTCGGTCAAGTGACTTTAAGAAATCAGAGATATGCAAATTTCAGAACTATTAAAAAATAAGATTAACCTCTGTAAACAAATGTTCTCTTCCATAGTAAGTATTTGGAGCTTAATGATCATGTATTTATTATCTTGGTAGCTTTTAACCAACATTGAAATGATTCTGTTCAAAATGTTTGGGGCTATTTTAATACATAATTTATTTAATACAATGACACAAGCCTGTTCTCATGAGGTATATTTTTATTCCTTCCTTAAGGCACAAAAGAAAGAGGAAGACTTGGCTGCTCTTTGCTCCAGAAACCAAAGGCAGGGACCACTGACATGTAAGTTTGAAAATACACATGGGCTTTTTGGGTATACATTTGGTTTTCATTTGCTTGAAATAGTTTTGTAGCCTAATAAAAAAAAAAAAAAAAGAACCTACATTTTTTATAAGGAAGTTAACTGGCTATAGTTGAACAGAAAGATGGTTTTTCATTTTTCACTCAGTTATTTTAAGGGCATTACAGCAATAATATCCAACACTCCATCAGAATGATAATAAAAAGCATTGAATTACCTTAGTATCTCTTATTACTCATTATCTAAAATACCAAAGGCCGACACCTACACAGTCTCATGTCATATGTAAAAAAAGAATCATTTTCTAGAAAGCAATGACTACTATAGTATAATATGCCCATTCCTTATAAGTAATATAATGAATATAAGTATAAGGTGGCCTTCTTTCCTTAACCAACACTTTAAACAGAAACAGCAAATGGTCAATGTTGCTTTCATGCATAAACTACCTTGAACTCTGATCAGATGGATGCTTGCTTAAGAATTTGGAGTCTAGGGTACCTTCCACACAGAATAAACTTAAGAACCAATTTGAGTTCTTGAGAAGGGGCAGCCTACAGGTCTTGCCCACAACCTACACCTTCCAGGCTTATGTCAGTTCCTAAGAGCCAACAACTGCAGGTGGCATAGATCTAAATACTTGGACTAGATGTTAAGCTCCCTAAGGTACCAACAAATAAATACAATCAGAAGCATTTCCTTTTTTACTTGAATGGCTAGTGACTTAACCTTTAAAGCCATTAACACCAAAGTTTTGGGGGTTTTTTAATCTATTTTATTGAATTATAGTTAATTTACAATGTGCCAATTTCTGCTGGACAGCAAAGTGAGTTAGTTATAAATACATATACATCCTTTTTCACATTTTTCGATTATGACTCATTACAAAATATTGAATATATTTCCCTACACTATACAGTAGAACTTTATTGCTTATCCATTCAATATTTAATAGTTTGCATCTGCTAATCCCAACATTGCTGGATCACAGAAAAAGCAAGGGAATTCCAAAAAAAAAATCTACTTCAGCTTCATTGACTACACTAAAGCCTTTGACTGTGTGGATCACAGCAAACTGGAAAATTATTAAAGAGATGGGAACATCAGACCACCTTACCTGCCTTCTGAGAAACCTGTATGCAGGACAAGAAGCAACATTTAGAACTGAACATGGAACAATGGACTTGTTCAAAATTGGGAAAGGAGTACATCAAGACTGTATATTGTCACCCTGCTTATTTAACTTCCATGTAGAGTACATCATGCGAGATGCCAGGCTGGATGACTCACAGTCTGGAACCAAGACTGCTGGGAGAAATATCAACAACCTCAGACATGCAGATGATACCACTTTAATGGCAGAAAGTGAAGAGGAACTAAGAGCCTCTTGATGAAAGTGAAAAAGGAAAGTGAAAAAGCTGGCTTAAAACTCAGCATTCAAAAAAACTAGGATCATGGCATCCAGTGCCATCACTTCATGGCAAATAGATAGGGAAAAAGTGGAAACAGTGAAAGATTTTATTTTTGCGGGCTCTGAAATCACTGTGGATGGTGACTGCAGCCATGAAATTAAAAGATGCTTGCTCCTTGGAAGAAAAGCTATGAAAAACCTAGACAGTGTATTTAAAAGCAGAGACATCACTTTGCCAACAAAATTCTGTACAGTTAAAGCTATGATTTTTCCAATAGTCATGCACAAATGTGAGAGCTGGCCCATAAAGAAGGCTGAGTACCTAAGAATTGATGCTTTTGAATTGTCGTACTGGAGAAGACTCTTGAGAGTCCCTTGGACAGCAAGGTCAAACCAGTAAATCCTAAAGGAAACTAATCCTAAATATTCATTGGAAGGACTGATGCTGAAGCTGAAGCTCCAATAACTTTGGCCACCTGATGGCAAAAGCTGACTCATTGGAAAAGACCCTGATGCTGGGAAAGATTGAGGGCAAAAGGAGAAGGGAACAAAAGAGGATGAGATATGTGGATGGCATCGCTGACTGTAGACACCAGTTTGATACTGGCAGTAGACACCAGTTTGATTCATGAGTCAGGAAGATCCCCTAGAGAAGGGATAGGCTAGCTACTCCAGTGTTCTTGGGCTTCCCTGGTGGCCCAGACAATAAAGAATCCACCTGTAATGAAGGAGACCTGGGTTTGATCCCTGGGTTGGGAAGATCCCCTGGAGGAGGGCATGGCAACCCACTGCAGTATTCTTGCCTGGAGAATCTCCATGGATAGAGAAACCTGGCGGGCTACAGTCCATGGGGTCACAAAGAGCTGGACATGACTGAGGAACTGAACAGCAACAATCCCAAACTCCCAGTCCATCCCTCCTCCACGCCACCTCCTCCTTGGAAATAGCAAGTCTATTCTCTGTATCTGCGAGTTTGTTCCATTAGAAGTATTTCTTAATACATGAGTTCCAAATACAACTCAGAACCTGGCATTCAGAGCCCCCATGATGCAGGTATTTAAAGGGCTCACCCCTTCTTTGCTCAATCAGACTTCACCCTTACAGATGTTTCTTTATTTGAAATAGCAAGGTTGATGTTCAGGAGAAAGTAGATATATCAACATAGAACCATAATGGCCTAATAACAAGAAAGTTGTATTTTGCAGACCACGTGCATCTATCTAATTTGGGGGAATTGCAACAATGTGAGTGCCTCTCCACCATCCCCTTCAGGCAAGACAATAGATTCTAACACCCTTGGAGAAAATGGTCCTACTTCCATAAAACAACAGCTGTCAATGAGTACTTTGTGTGTGGTCAGGCACCCTGCCTACTGCTTCCAACCTTCACAGTGATACTGTAAGATAGCTAGTATTCCCACATTATAGGAAGACACTGAGGCCCAAAGAGGGCAAGTGACTTGCCAAGACCACATAGACTAGAAAGAAGAGGATTTTTCATGCAAAGTGAAGTCAGAGAGAAAGACAAATATCATATATTAACACATACATATATATATGGAATCTGAAAAAATTGGTATAGATGATCTTATTTGAAAAACAGAAATAGAGACACAGACATAGAGGATGAACACATGGACACCAAAAGGGAAGGGAGGTTGGGATGAATTGGGAGATTGGAATCGACATATATACACTATTGATAATATGTATGAAATAGATAACCGTTGAGAACCTACTGTATAGCTCAGGGAACTCTACTCAATACTCCGTGGTGCCCTAAATGGAAAGGAAATCCAATAAAGAGGAGATATATGTATACGCATAGCTGATTCACTCTGCTGTACAACAGAAAGGAACACACAGTGAAGCAACTATACACAATTAAAATTTTTTTAAAAATAGTCCACCTGAGAATGGCTCTAAATAACAATAACAGTCGTTCTCTGTGAATTTGATTCTCCTCTTCATGCCTGAGGAAAGGGGGACAACCCCACCTTTTATAGATGCTCCCCCATTCTCTTTGAGACGATTTTTTGTTTCCTACTAACTCCTGACCCTGCCCATGTGGCAAAAGAATAGGCCAGATGGAGCTGAGTAAGAACAGGAGTTGGGGAAGCAGACACATGAGGAGAATCTCCTCAGTCTTGGAATTCACAAGACTACTTTGGGGAGCCCCGGGTGATTCCTCATGTGACATGATACCTCGAAATCTTCAACAGTGGCACCCAAGAAGTTCATATGCTCTCAGCCTCCTGGTCTTTCGTGAGGTTTCCTTTGAGCACAGTCCACTTGGATGACAGCTTGGAGGCTTCTGGTAGATGCTGTCATCCACACATCTTGTGCACGACACTCTGAAATGCCAGGGTTTATCAGGAATAGTCTCATTAACTACAAACCCTACTGGGCTTTGTGCTTCTGTGGTTTTTTTCTTAAGATTTTTTTTTTTTTTAACGAGGACCATCTTTATTGAATTCGTTACAATATTGATTCTGTTTCATGTTTTGGTTTTTTGGCCAC
Organism: Cervus canadensis; assembly: GCF_019320065.1. Taxonomy (NCBI): domain Eukaryota; kingdom Metazoa; phylum Chordata; class Mammalia; order Artiodactyla; family Cervidae; genus Cervus; species Cervus canadensis. The sequence goes on along the minus strand of NC_057388.1, from coordinate 73,876,611 downwards.
GAGGCATGTGGCATCTTAGCTTCCAGACCAAGAATCCAACCCACACCATCTGCACTGGGAAGCCAAGTCTCAACCTACAGGACTGCCAGGGAAGTACCTGTGCATCTGTTTTTATTTGGACACTATTATAATGCTACCTCTTCTTCTGCACTAGAAGGTAAGCTCTGTGAAGGGCCAGTTACTGACTCTGTGTTCATGCTGCATCCTCTGAACTGTACCTGACACCTAGGAGATGCTCACTACCTATATTTGAATTCATGAATAGGTAAATGAGTTTATCCCATTGATTAGCCCAGAGAAAGCAGGAGCCAAACTGCTTCTTCTGTAAGACGGTAATAGGTTGGATTAGGATCCTGGTTAAGAAACAGCCCAGTGGTCAATCTTTTCTCATTCCCAACACATGGTGAGCAGGACGTTGTGCTTTGTATAGTCACTAAGGACACCAGGCAGAGGATAAGCCACCACTCCTTCTGCAGAACTCTTGTTTAGAGAGTCTGGAACCCATGGTCAATGCTCTGACGTAGCAACACCTACCACACTCGCAGCTCACTGGCCAGAACTAATCATGTGACCCCACTCAAGCCTAAAGTGCCAGGACATGCAAACTACAAGATGGTTGAGAATATTTGGTGAATTACACAAAATGGAAAATAAACAAAACAGAAACTCACTAGGCATCAAAGTGCAGGATGCAGATTCAGACAGAACACCATGCCCACGGACATGGAAGCAGGCAAAGATGTAAGAAGGTCAGATGGGCTGCATTCACCCCAGCTTTCTTTGTAAGCTGTGCAAAGGCAATGATGTCTCATGGTGACAGCCCCACTGTGGAGCCCAGCAACTGATACTCAAGAACAACTTGAAAGTATTTGCTGAATGAATGAGCACATAAAACAAGTGAAGTCTGCAGATGGAGTAGAAACAGAGTAAAGTTGAAATGGTGTTGTTTCATGGGAGGCCCCGGGAGTCATGCATCAGCCACATCAGAGAGCACATTTTCCCTATCCCAGAGTCCAAAACTGTAGCCCCTCAATGTCACACACACACAAGGCTGCAGAAACCCAATATCCTGGATAACAATAGGCTGCGATCCCAAGTACTGGGCTGGCTGCCAAGGGAAAACTGGCTGCCCATCCTGGAAGTTGCTCCACCTCCTCAGATGGGGGCTGGATCAGGTGCCCCCTCCCATCTCTTTCCAGCTTCAAGAAGCTGTGATTCTCTGACCCTGGTTTTGGCTCTAACACAGAGCTGTATTCTGTTTCTGAGGTCATTGTTTATCTTACCACATGGCTGTAGCAGCCTCATTTTATAAATGAAGGAACAAAGAACAAGAAAGTTCACGGAGAGTCCAATCTCACACCATAGTTTCATAACGAGGGCAGGATTGTGGAAGTTAACCTGAAGTCTTATACGTTCTCTCTCAACATTAAATCACCACATGGAAGGTGCTGGTGAGAAGTTTGCACACATGCCTCAGATCCAGAATTACACAGGTTATTCATTCGATGCACCAAGCCAGGCTTGATTTCAAGTTAAGCCAGGCTGCCTGAAAATTCCTTCTGAAGTTTTAGAAGGGAGAGACTACAGATCCACGCAGCAAATTCAGAGGCAGTTCAATTTGGACAGAAAGCTCCCTCTGCTGGCTCAGAGTCCTTATTTTTTGCCTGAGAAGAGTCCAATATACTCCACTTGGAGGTCTGCCTCCAAGGCCTCTGGATCTTTAGGATGGCAATGTAATCGGGAAGAACAAATCTGACTCCATGTTATATCTGCTTATTTTACTTCAGCCTTTGCTTTCTGTTTCTTTTGTTACAAGTTAATCACTAATATGATGTTGCCTGGGCTTCCCTAATAGCTCAGTTGATAAAGAATCCGCCTGCAATGCAGGAGACGCCGGTTCAATTCCTGGGTCAGGAAGATCCACTGGAGAAGGCATAGTCAACCCTCTCCAGTATTCTTGGGCTTCCCTTGTCGCTCAGCTGGTAAAGAATTCGCCTGCAACGCGGGAGACCTGGGTTCAATCCCTGGGTTGGGAAGATCCCCTGGGAGAAGGGAAAGGCTACCCACTCCAGTATTCTGGCCTGGAGAATTCCATGGAATGTGCAGTGCATGGGGTTGCAAAGAGTCGAACAGGACTGAGCAACTTTCACACTCACACTCACGTAGCTATAAGTACATATAATGGCCTGTCTCAGGGAATGGCCTGCCCTCTGCATGAATATTAAACTAAAATACCTTTGTTCAACTCTCAGGAAAATATCCTGATCCTGATTACCTGTGAATGGCTGCAGGAAAGAAGAAATTAACACATCCCGTCCTGGAGGCTAGTGAAACCAGGAGATATTTGCAAAATTTAGGGTATCTTTACTTTACCTCCTCATCTCCCCCTCTCTTTGTTTTATAAAAGAAACTAGCATCCAGGTCCAGGTAAGATGGTTCTTTGGTATATTAGTCTGCCATCTTCTCAGACTTCTGGCTTTCCAAATAAAGTTGCTATTCCTTGTCCCTACACTTTGTCTCCCAGTTTACTGGCCTGGCCTGCAATGAGCAAAAGGAGCTTAGACTCAGCAACAGCAAGTATCTGCTGGATTAGCAATCCCTGGAATGACAGGTAATGGATCAGACAGAAAAGCCAAAGCAAAAAGGAACAAGTAGACTTTGGCCAGGGAAGAAAATGCTACTGATGTTGCCTGAGTTGCTTCTAAAATAAAAATCTTTTTTAAAAAAGATGTGATATATTTTTACAGATTTAACACTCAAATCATCTCTTCCATCCCACAACTCAGTCCAGTTGAGGTATTTTGAGCAGAGATTATGTTCTCAAATAATTTTCTTATGAATTTATATTAATAGTAAATAAGAGCCCAAGATAAAGTTCATTTCGGGAATCTGTCAGCTTTACAGTGTTTATCACAGTGGAGATAGTGATCCTGGCTCAGAGGTCTGGCAACGTCCAAGGGATTGGGAGGAAAACAATCTGTTTCATAGTTGAACAAAAGACTTCCATCACCTGAACTGCTGTTTCAGCAGAGGTCAAAATCTGCCACACACACACACAGCCACATACACACCCCACATACACACACAGCCACATACACACCCCACATACACACACAGCCACATACACACTCCACATACACACAGCCACATACATAACCCACATACACACAGTTATACACACAACCCATACACATGTAGACACATACATACCCCACACACACAGCCACATACACACACAGCCACATTCATACCTTATATAAACACACACTCCACATACACACACATACCACATACTACATACACACCACAATATACTTATATTCACACCTATCACTCACATATACTTGTACACACATGCACACCACACACACACATACACACCCCACATACACACATATTATATATACACACACAACACACTCATATTCACACCTATCACTCATACACACTTGTACACACATGCATACCACACACACACACTCACACACAATTCAGCGCCTTTTTATTTTCCAAAGTTTTAAGTTAGCATTTTCCAATTAAAAGTTAGGCTTTAATCTGGTCATTTCTCCACACCCCATCTTTGCCCAAAGATTTTGAATTATGTCTTCTGAAAAATTTGTCTGAAAAATGAATAACTCATTTCTAAAGAGGTCACTCTAACCTCCAAAATGGCTTGTCAGGGGGAGGAGGGTGCCAGAATCACTGGGGCTAGTGAAGTCAGTTTTGCAAGTAGGTGAAGGGGAATAATAACTTGAGTAGAATTTCCAGAGTCCCCACAGTATGTCACTCTCCTACCTCTTCAGCTTTCTTCCTAATGCTTGAAATGTGGAATTTAAGCTGCACTTTTTTGACCTAAACCGATGTATCCCTTTCAAATATATCTTAATATTTAAAGCTGAGGAATCATTCATACCTAGAGCATTGACTCTTAAAGTTTGGGGCACTAAAAATCAACTCAAGAGTTAGTTAAATGTACACACTCATATTTATAAAATAGATCACCAACAAGCACCTATTGCATAGCACAGGAACTATACTCAATATTTTGTAATAATCTATAAGAGAGAATATGAAAAGGAATAAGAATATACATACTTATAACTGAATCACTGTGCTGGACGCCTGAAACTAACACAATGTTGTAAACCAATTATACTTTGATTAAAAATTTTAAAAATAAAATAACAAGAAAATAAAGAAAATTTTAAAAATTATAGTCTATTAAAATAAGAACCTGATCCAAGTCTTAGCTGGGGCCGAAGAACGTCAGTTTCCTAAGTGCCCTGGATGATGCGGTTACAGGCAAGCTGTGCGCTGCTGTCAAAAACAGTGCTTAGAGCAAGAGTTAAAGCCCTGAGACTCTCTCCTAAGGGGTGGGGGCAGGAGGAGCAAGGGAACGGATGACCCTAAGATAGTGGGCGTCTAATCCAAGGAGAAGCTGGGGAGGGAGTGACAACCCCAACCAAACGAGTGAAAAATTCTGGAAAAGAGAGTCACGAAATTGTTCACCAGAGCCCTGGGCCACCTTTTAGCCTTGCTGATCAAGGATGCACTTTCACGTTATTAACGATTAGCGGTGGCGTTTCCTTCTTCCCGTGTGGTGAGCACTGTGTTCTGAGCTGTGTGTGCTAGGTCCCCCGCCCCTGAATCCTCAGAGGAACGATGAATCCTGCCATCTCCCAGACAGAAAATGAAGGCTCAGCCTCTTATCCAGGGTTAAGTAACTGCTCTGAGAACAGTCTGTGCCACTTAATGCCCTCAATGGGGACTGCTTGGATGACTGTGAATGGAGTTATCACAATGTTTCCACTGCTTTTACCACCAATGGGGACTATTTCTGAAGAGTAAACCAGGGTTTAAACCCCTGAACAATATCCTGAGTGCCAGGACATCCTTCTGAGGTTATCTTTAATCCCTCCTTTTAAAGATTAAGAATTCAAAACCTAGATGGGGCAAAAGACATGAAGTATCTGAGGCACCACTCTGCCCCCTATGTCTTATAAAGGCTGAACCAAGAGCCAACCCTGATATCAGGAAAGAAACTGAAATGCACACACATAGAAGACATGCATTCTCACAATTTCAGTGTGGGAATAGGCACATATTTATAAACATAATTATTTACTTTTTATAAGAAGAAGACTTATATATCAATATTTTCATTCTATTGTTTAGTTTTTTCCAATGAATACATTTGCTTATTTTGCTCACAAAAACCAGTTCTACAGTTAGAAGTTTTCAGAATCTATAAAATAGATATGAATCATTTCTTCCCAAAAAACAATGACATTCTAAGCCAAACGGATAAGTTCCTACTCTGAATTCTTCATGAGCAATATATTGATTTAGCTCTGTCTTCAAGATTGAAGTTTTCAAAGTTGAAGGCATGCCTTTGCATAAGTAAATCAAGAAGTATTCTGAGAATCATCTACAGCCAGCACTAGAGTCTATTGTGAAATACATCGACTTCATAGTTGCTATTAAGAATTGCTCCGCTGTTTTGATCTTTAAATGGGGAGACTCATCCAGAAGTTTCTAAAAGAAGAGAGCAGAGGATGAAACACAAAAGTGTTGAAATACATTATTGTTCAAACTATTCCATTTGATTTTTTTTTTTTCTTTCACATGGAAAAACTTAGGCTCCTAATTCGGAGAAAGCTTACGAGTTTTCTGTCCTTTCCTAACCCATCTGCCTTCCTGTTAATTACACACTGGGAAGATTTTTCTGTTTCTTCTAAGACTTTGTATTTGAGGCTTTGCAGGTGGGTGGGGATATCAGGCAAGAAGTTGACTAAATACCAGCCAATGACACTAGTGGGCCACTTTTAACCATAGGTTCAGATTATGGTGGGGCTTCCCAGGTGGCGCTAGTGGTAAAGAACCCGCCTGCCAATTCAGGAGCCACAGGAGACACAGGTTCGATCCCCAGGTTGGGAAGATCCCCTGGAGGAGGGCATGACAACTCACTCCAGTATTCTTGCCTGGAGAATCCCCATGGACAGAGGAGCCTGGCAGGTTACAATCCAGAGGGTCGCACAGAGTCGGACATGACTGAAGTGACTTAGCACAGATTCTGGTAAGGACTTCATACCATAGTGAAGGGGTTGGCATCCTAGAGAGCCTCTGTCTCAGATTCAAGTTTCATCTGACTGAATTCTTAGTGAAAACCTGCTACCCCACTCAAGCCACTATATCACTTAATCAAATTGTCTTTTCACAAGCTGTGAAGATCTTGAATTGACATACTTCTATGTTTTTTTCATAGTCTCCCTGTTGGGACCACATTACCTTTATAAATAATAAGACTATACATAACTGAATCCTAGTTACAGTTTAGTTATTAAAAACAGACTTTGTAACCAGATTTCCATGAGTTGGAATCCTAACCCTGGCATTTCCTGGTTGGGTGACCTTGGGAAAGACACTTAGGGCCTCAGGGCCTTAGTTTTCTCATCTGTAAATCTCTTATTGGGGTATTGTTGTGAGGCTCAAGTATTAATATAGAAAAAGTCCTTAAATAGCCCCTGGAACAGAGGCAGCATCTATAAGCAGATCCATGATTATTAATCTTTCTTGAGGTCCTGGATTGAAAGGCTGTTCTATCTATAGAATGTCTGCCCATTTTGTAATCATAAACAATCAACCATAAGACAGGCCTGGTGAGAGTATAGGCCTTGTATATTTCTCTATTGATACTAATCTTACTTATGTTGGTGGTGAAGAAGCAAATAATCATGTTAAAGCTATTCAGGAGAATAATCCTGCTGCCACAAAAAGTTCTAGCAGGCCTTTCCACTTAACCAAAGTTCTATTACTCCAGGGGTAGCTGCTCCCAGGGAATTCTGAGGCTTAGGGGAGGAGAGGACCTGGCATAATCTATGTCCACTCCACACTCTTCTAGAGAGCTTCCTTCACTGCAGACATGAAAAAATAATCACCACATTTCCTGAACACACTTGCAAGTAAGGTTTGGCAAATGCTTTGAGTCCCACCAATGAGACACATCCACACAGTTGGGAAGATGGCACCAAGATCTTCGAGCTCTGGCCCTTCTTCTGCAGTGTCTAAAGCACAGAACCCAGCACCTTCTCCTTGACTTTGTCAACATCGAAGACTCAACAATCAAAAATGTTGCTTTCTACTATAACTGAAAAAGACACATGTACCCCAATGTTCATTGCATCGTTATTCACAATAGCTAGGACATGGAAGCAACCTAGATGTCCAGCGACAGATGAATAGATAAAGAAGTTGTGGTACACATACACAGTAGAATATTGTGTGTTTGTCCTAAGTCACTTCAATCATGTCCCACTCTTTACGACCCCATGGACTGTTGACCACCAGCTCCTCTATCCATGGGGATTCTCCACGCAAGTATACTGGAATGGATTACCATACCCTCCTCCAGGGTATCTTTCCAACCCAGGGATCAAACCCATGTCTCTTATGTCTCCTGCATTGGCAGGGGGGTTCTTTACCACTAGTGCCATCTAGGAAGCCCCAATGGAATATTACTCAGTCATAAAAAAGGCATTTCAGCCAGTTCTAATGAGATGAATGAATCTAGAGCCTATTTACAGAGTGCAGTAAGTCAGAAAGAAAAAATGAACATCATATATTAACACATATATATGGAATCTGGGCTTCCCTGGTGGCTCAGATGGTAAAGAATCCACTTGCAATACAGGAGACCCAGGTTCAGCCCCTGAGTCAGAAAGATCCCTTGGGAATGGCTACCTACTCCAGTATTCTTCCCTGGAAAACCCCATGGACAGAAGAGCCTGGCAGGCTACAGTCCCTGCAGTCCCAAAGCATCCAACACAACTGAGCAACACAAGCATGCAAACACGTTTGGAATCAAGAAAGATGTTATCATGAACCTATCTGCAGGGCAGCAATGGAGACACAAACATAGAGAACAGACCTATGGACACAGTGAGGGAAGGAGAGGGTGGGACAAATTGATAGAGCAGCATGGAAACACGTATATTACCATATGTAAAATAGACAGCGGGTGGTAATTTGCTCTATGACTCGGGGAGCTCAAATCAGTACTCTGTGACAACTTAGAGGAGTGGAATGGGGTAGGAGGTGGGAGGGAGGTTCAAGAGGGAGGGGATATATATACCCATGGCTTTACTTATGTATACCATATGTATGCCTATGGCTGATTCATGTTGATGTATGGCGGAAACCAACACAATATTGTATAGAAATTATCCTCCAATTCAAAATAAACAAAAATGTTGCTTTCTTCCTTGCTCCCCTCAAAAGTTTCTTCTGTGTGTTCCCCAAGCCATGCACAGTCTAGGGCAATGGTTCTTAACTAGGGATTCCCCCAGGGGCATTTTTGATTGTCAGGAACAGCAATGGGGGGCGGGAGGGGGAGCTGGAATATTACTGCCATCTAATGAGTAGAGCCCAGGGATGCTCACAAACATCCTATAAGACAGCCTTCTACAATCAAGAATAATCCAAAAGGTTGAAAAACCACAGAACCACACAATATGCTCCATATATGCTCATGAAGTAGCTCTTCAGCTCCATGAGTTGCTTGTATTTAACCCCGGAGGAGAGGAGATAACAAGTATGAAAGTGGGATTTGATCAAGAGCATGAGAGCCTTGTACGGAGCAGAAAAACTTATTGGGTGTCTGTCTGCGGTTAGTTCATTGATCAGTCTGTTGGTCAGTGGCATCTGTTTCTAATTTTTGAATGCTATTATCAGTAGGGGGGATAAAGGGTCCTAATTTGTTCCAAGAGAGGATCAATAGAGGATATTTCAACCTTCTTACTGATTTGTTGAAAGGTTCCCTAGACTCTCACTGCTGAAGATATGGTCCTGAAACCAACACCATTGGTACTACCTGAGAGCTTGTCGGAAATGAAGATGCCCCATTCCCTCCCCAGAGCTTTTGAATCAGAATGTGCATTTTAACAAGGCCCCCAGGAGACTAGCTTGCACTTTGAGATGCATCGCAGGGACAACACCAGCAGGTGTGTATGGATTGCAGAGACAACTTTTAATTGGCAGGTCCCTAGATATTAAACTGCATGGTTTCATTCTTTAGCTCCTTAGCCAGTAAAAGGCAAAATTTCAAAATCAGACACATAAATCAGTATAACTTCAGATCCACTTTGTTTTTATATCCGATTGCTACTTAAACACCAGTGGCCCAGAACACATCAATTATTTCTTTCTCCCTCTATTAAGTATTTAATGATCTGCAAATAAGCTCCCAAGAAGATGCCACTTAAAGAGACCCTATGGTCCTTTTGTAATGTGAGTCATTACACCCTTTGTTGTTTCAACTTGGTAAGACAGATGTTTAGAGACCAATGTTAGGTGTACTGTTCAGTAATGTAAAAGACCGTCCTATATGAGAAAGGTTACATCTTCCCCTCAGCAGAAATATTCCCAGCACCATCACCTACTCTACACACACACACACACACACACACACACACACACACACACCCTCAATACCACTCCTCACCTACCTGCCCAGTGGGATTTTGCAGGTGGTCCTTGGCAGCCTTCCTAGCTCTTCTCTCCTTCAATCACACAGGCGTGGCTCCACAGGTCACCAAGTTACCTCTGCAAGGATTCTTCAGGGATATCTTCCAAGGGGTAAGATCATGCTAGAGGCAGATGGGTGACTTGCAAACTCTTCCCCAGAGGACTAGGGTTTCATGGAGCAGAGTCATGGGTTGAAGGAAAGCTAAGTGGTAAGGCTTACAGGACCCTCCACTCCCACTCCAACCAGAACACTTGTATTTGTAGCTGTTCTGGAAATTGGAGTGTGTAAAATTTCTTTTGAAAAATGAATACTACTGTGTATAAAAAAATGAATGATACTGGAGATGATTGCTAAGATCTAGTCAAGATCCATCATTCTATAACCTAAAGAAACATAGCTAGTTAGTTAGTTAAGTGGCTCAGTCGTGTCCGACTCTTGGTGACCCCGTGGACTGTAGCCCACCAGGCTCCTCCGTCCATGGGATTCTCTAGGCAAGAATACTGGAGTGGGTTGCCATTTCCTTCTCCAGGGGATCTTCCCGACCCAGGGATCAAACCCAGGTCTCCCACACTGCAGGCAGACGCTTTAACCTCTGAGCCACCAGGGAAGCCCATAACTGGTCACAAATCATGAAAAAATGCTTACCCTCAACAATAATCAAATGCAATTCCATTTTTCCCAATATCATCATAAAAAGTTTTTTAAAAATAAACCATATCTCACCAAAGTGTGATTAAACATAATTCATACCATATGAGTGATGAAGCTATAAGATGATATAAAATTTTTATGAGTATTTGACTATATGTGTCACTATTCACAAAAATATTCATATCCTTTTATAGAGAAATTCCATACCTTTAACCTTTTCCTAGAGAAATAATTCAAAATTCATTTAAAAATTATATATACTAATATATTTATTATGGTGCTATTTATTATATCAGAAAAACAGGAAACAATCTAAATTTCCAAAACAGTGCAGTTATTTAAATATGATTATAATAACTATGTTGGAGAAGGAAACGGTAACCCACTCCAGTATTCTTAGCTGGAAAATTCCGTAGACAGAGAGGCCTGGTGGACTACAGTCCATGGGGTCACAAGAGTTAGACATGACCTAGCGACTAAACCATGCCCATAAGTGGCTCAGGTGGTTAAGAACCTGCCTGCAATGCAGAAGACACAGGTTTGATCTCTGGGTCAGGAAAATTCCCTGGAAAAAGGAATGCCGACCCACTCCAGTATTCTCGCAGAAGAATTCTGTGAACAGAGGAGTCTGGCAGGCTGCAGTCCATGGTGACGCAGAGAGTCAGACACAACTGAGTGATTAAGCAGAAACACACACATAGTAATTACAAAGTGTCTATGATATCATCTGAGGTTAAGAAAAACACAATACCAAAAATGTGCAAACTATACTTTCTAAAACTTCATTATGTATAGAAAGAAAACTAAATATTCACAGTAGTTATACAGGCAATTGAATGATCATCTTTTTTCTTCTCATTATTTTCTAAATTTTGTACAATTCAAGTATGTCACTGTTAAAATGAAAACAACTCTTTTGCAAGGAATCTTAACAGATTTCAGTGACCACCATCAAAGAAATATCTTTAAGCTTTCATGTAACACCACTGCCACTTAATATTAAAAAACTAGCCTTTGCTCTTAGTTAACTCAACGAAGAATGCAGTGTGGTGAGGTAAGTGTGAACAGACATATGCATAGCACGCGGGAGCCCCACAGTTGAGAGAACTCATTTTGACTGTTACAGTGAGTCTCAGAATATGTCATTTGCATATTGATGATGTGATAAACAAAAGTACTTCTACCTGCACTTATTTCTTCCTTTGAGATATTTGATTCCTTTTTTCAAAAGGCATAAGAGTGCTGGTCACAGGCTTAGTTTCATACAGAGATATTTACATGAGCAATGGTCCCAGTCCTACTTCTGAGAATTTTTGTGAGTGTGAGAAATAGGTTCAAAAGAATGGGACTTTGGAACGTATGGAATCACTGCACTGGGTCAAACTAGAAAGATAAAACAGAGGTGGAAGAAGGTATCCTCTCAGAGAGGAATAAACATGACCAGACGGGAACAAAGATGCAGCCATGTTGGAGACTCTTGGAAACCTGCTGGTCTGTGGTGCTCTTCCTTATGAACATGACATTTTAGCTTTACACTTATGAAATGGACCCTGGCCTGATTTCATACATTGAAGGTTTATTACTGCTTGCCATTAATTTGTTGGGAGATGAGAAGTGGGAAGGTATTTACCTTAACAAATGTATCTAAAGACAGAGAAAGCTTTAGACCTTAGTCTAATGGATAAAACCAGAACAGTAAACAGCTCACCTGCTCCTTGTTTGGACTTCTTCCTCATTGTTTATTTTCATAGCAGTATGATGTTTAATAATTAGAAGTACATTATCTAATTACTATCTAGGGTTAAAATGATCAAACCCAACTTACTATTTTAGGGTGTGAGGTAGTAGTCTAAATTAATGTGCTTCTGGCTCTGTGCTAGGCTCTTTACAGGTTATCCTTAAGCTAGAAAAGATCATCCATTTTTATCCCCATTAAAAATGTACTAGATAGATGCTATTCATTCCATTTTATAGATTAGCAAACTGAGGCTCAAAGAGTTTAAATAACTTGGCCATAGGTCAGAGCTAGTAAGTAGCTGGCCGTGACCTGGATTTAGGTTGTCAGTGAGCCAAATGCTTATGCTTCTTCACACCACGTCAGGCTACTATCTGTACTCGAGGTGGTCTCCACTGGGTTCCAAGACAAAACAAGTACACACAATACCTAGACTGAGGAGAAGTCCCCAGTCCCTTGCTGACTACAGTATCCCAGCAGCATTGGCTGACTCTACAAAGAAAAAGATGCAGGGCAGAATAAGGCACACTGCTGCTGGATCTTGCAACCTACCTCTATGAGTAGGTTGATGATGCCCAATCTTCTTCTCATGACTCTCAGGAGGTAAAAAGCATAAAACACCTGGCACACCCATCTTACGGTCTTTAAATACCATTTTTCACCAAAGAAACCAGGAGTCCAAAACGATTCTGGGACATCTTACCTTACCACATAGCAATGAAGCTCTTGTGATGACTAGGATCATGACAGAAGTCAACCTAAGTTAGCCCCCACCTGGCAAAGATAACACAACAACTGCAATGGGTTGAAACACACGAAGTATGTTTAAAATCCGTAATGATGCAACAATATAAACCTTATTGGTCACCTCCAGCAGATGCTAAACTGGTCGAGAAAACTGGTAAACAAAGAGAAATCTGCCACCATTTATCCTCTTTTCCACATGATCCAAACCTAAACAAGCCATGTGATGGATGAGGGGCACAGTGTCTCTATAGAAGTTCTTCAGCTAATAGAAAAAGAATGTAAGGATCACTACTTAGCAACTGCTCAGTAATAATGAATCCAACTGTGGTAATTTGCACCTAACCAAGCCTATAACTCTAAACTTCCAGTAGGAATTACAGGGGATAGGAAAACCTGTGAAGCAATACCACCGGAAGTCGAGAGCAAAATCAAAACTGTGAGAAATTCTCCAGGATGAAAGAACCAGTTTACTCAGCAATGGAAAGGACATGCAGATCATAGGAGATACATCACAACATACGGACTCCAGCTTGATGGCGATTAAAACAAAACATTTAAAATTTAAAAAGAAATCAGGAAACTGTTAGCACTGCCTAGACACTTGACATCCGGGAATATTAAGGAATTAACGTTTATTATCTGGGTGGAATGATAGTATTACGATTTCTTACAGAGGTATATAACAAAATATTCAGATGAAATGAGAAGGTTTTGTCTGGATTTGGGTTCAAAATAACACTGAAGAAAGTGTAGCTGAAGAAAAGATTGCTCAGGTATTCATAATTATAGTTGCAGAGGATTTACATGAATAAATAATGGTCCATCAGGTTCACTGTAATGTTTTCTCTGTATATGTTGGAAATTTTAATTTAAAAAAGTTTTAAAAGAGCTCAAGAACCCTTATAAAATAGAGTCTTTTCCCCCTTCCAAACTTGACAATATGTTCTACTTACTGATCCTGTAAAAACAGAACATATGCAGTCTGGGACACACTTATGAATTTTCTTCAGCTTCAAAGATGACCTGTTCCACACAGGTCATTTCCACAAGGCAATCTTTGCAATGTCTGCCTTGTCTTCCTACGTATCTTTAAATTGACACTGATTTTTAGTGACACGGGCCGCTACAAACGACCAGATTTGGTGGTCTTGTCAGAAGAAGGGTCACCCATTTGGTTAAAACGTGCTTCTGGTCCTGGAGCTGCTGCCCTGAGTCTTAAAGAGCGACTAAACTACGCAGAAAAGGCCTTAAGCGCCCCCGTGTGGTCAATACAGGTAAAAACAAGTCGTGCCTTCCTGAATGCAAACAGGCGGCTAGATGTCTCCCAAAATTTCTGTCCTTAAAAAACGGCAGATACAGCCAGGATTCTTTTAAGAGAGCTTACTTTCTCAGGTCTGACACATTTTTAAATGTTAATCCTGATATCCTATCCTAATCGCAATTAAAAATCAATTAATTCTCTTTGGAAGAGGCCAACAATGAAAAAGTCTTCAATCATGGTATTTCTAAAAGATTTGGCTATTTGGGAGTGTTTAGAAAATCCCATGGATGGAGGAGCCTGGTGCAGGCTACTGTCCATGGGGTCGCAAAGAGTCGGACACGACTGAGCAACTTCACTCACTCACTCACTCATAGTGTTACGAGTCAGTTCCTGCAAATGTCTCAGGTGATTTCCACCTCTTTGGCATTTGAAAGAGTGTCAGTACTTTTTCTGTTTTATAACAAATTATTTACAGGTCCAAATAGAGACGGCTTCCCTGGTGGCTCAGCAGTCAAGAATCTGCCTGCAGTACAGGAGACTCGGGTTTCATCTCTGGGTGCGGAAGAGCCCCTGGAGAAGGTAAGCCAACCCGCTCCAGTATTCTTGCCTGGAGGATCCCATGGACAGAGGAGCCTGGTGGGCTACAGTCCATTGGGTCACAAAGAGTTGGACACAACTGAAGCAACTGAGCTTACACGTCAAATAGAGAAGAATCCTAAATAATCCTAAATAATAAAGCAGAGACATTACTTTGCCAACAAAGGTTGTCTAGTCAAAGCTATAGTTTTTCCAGTAGTCATGTATGGATGTGAGAGTTGGACTATAAAGAAAGCTAAGTGCCGAAGAATTGATGATTTTGAACTGAGGTGTTGGAGAAGATTCTTGAGAGTCCCTTGGACTGCAAGAGATCCAAACAGTCCATCCTAAAGGAAATCAGTCCTGGATATTCATTGGAAGGACTGATGCTGAAGCTGAAACTCCAATACTTTGGCCACTGATGTGAAGAACTGACTCATTTGAAAGGACCCTGATGCTGGGAAAGATTGAAAGCAGGAGGAGAAGGGGATGACAGCAGATGAGATGGTTGGATGGCATCACCGACTTGATGGACATGAGTTTGAGTAAACTCCGGGAGCTGGTGATGGACAGGGAAGCCTGGCCCTGCTGCAATCCATGGGGTCGCAAAGAGTCGGACACAACTGAGCAACTGAACTGAACTGAAAGGATCTGACTTCCTGAGAAGGCAGTCCATCCGCATTAATGAATGGGACAGCCTCAGGGCAGCAGAAGGAGCCTGGGAATCAGAAAGGGATAGAGGGATTGACCGCTCTGGACTCAGTCCCTGCGGCAGCTCCAGAGGGCCGATGTTTCTGTCCTTGTGGTCCAGAGGGGACGTGACTCACCCAAGAACACTTGGCAGAGCAGACCTGCAAGCTCAGCCTGCCTCACCCAGTCATATCCTTCCTGCATCTGCTGCCTGTGAGGCCTTGGGCAGGTGATGACCACTCTTGGCTTCCATTCTCTTTCTGCAAAATCAGGGCATTGGGCTAGAGGATCATTCTGTTCAAAGGCTAAACCTTTATCATTTCTCTAATGATTGAAATGTAAATGTGCTCAGAATAAAATGTGCTTGAAAAAAATCTGCCTTTACACTTTACTGCCCAGCTCTGACACAAGCCTCTCTCCCTTAAAGCAATGTTCTTCTTTGGGAGTAGATCACACCACTAACCAAAAAAAGGGCACAGAGACACCGCCCCAGTGCCCCGTGTTGGTCAGTTCTGAAGAACCACCGCTGCATCAGACCCCCTGCCTCCGTCGTGACGGCACTGAGTTTTAGCTAGTCCTTCTGGGCGGTCCTCCTCCATTCACTCCCTGCAGGGCTGACCTCAAGGGCAACCCCTGAGAGACCTTTGCAGGCCCACAAACCCCCATCTCAGAGGGAGCTCATCAAAGGCAGTACTGAGGGAAGGGAAGGCAGACCACAAGCTCCCAGGAGCCTGCTGTCTTCCTGGTCTATGTGAGACCTGTATCTCCCTGGCAGGGCCCTGTATCTCTGAAGTGGTGGTTGTACTCTGCGGTAGGTTTCTCAAAACAATTAAATAAGACTGTGTTGTAAGGGATGTCATACGGTGCCTGGCCCAGGGAAAGAAGCTCAATAACTTTTTTGTTCTTAATGCTATTGACATTAGGTGACGATGCTGACGAGGATGTTGATGAATGAAAGTGAATGGCTTAATGGTCCACCTCATCGGACTCGCTATCTCTGTTCTATCAAAGCTTGACTTAAACTGGTGATTCTCACACCGTGATGTGTAGCACAATCGCTGGGAAGGTAAAGGGGTGGGGAGGACTTGCTTGTGACAGATGCAGATACTGGAGCCTAAATGCCTCTTTGGTGGGTCTAGACACCTGCCTCGAGCACACGATCTCCTTTGGCTGAGGCCGCTTGACCCCACCCACAGACTCAGCTGGCCCGAGTCCAATCCAACCCCAGTCTGGAGGAGTCACACTGATATTTACACTGGACAGCCATGGCCTCCATCCTAGAAAGTGGGCTTCCACATGCTTCTATGTAGACTGCAGGATACAGTGAAGGGAAAAGGCATTGGTTGGCAGTGTAGGTAAGGATAAGGGAGTTTACACGTTACTCTGGAGTTTATGCTCATTCTCTGGGATCCAGAAATCCCTCTTTCAGGATATGCCCCAAGAGACTCTGATGAATCAGCTCTCAAGCACATCAGGACCTTTATCTCGGAGTTATTTGCAGTCGTGGGAATTTGGAAGACACTTAGAAGTCCATCACAAGAGAACAGATAAGGAAATGGTACACATGCAGTTAGAAGCAATAAAGCGAATGTGACTATAGCAACACAGAAGTTTAAAGGAGAACTGAGTGAAAACAGGAAAGCAAGAGTTTTCGCGGAGTTTTAGTCATAGTTCCTATAAATTCAGACACACGCCAAACAGCGCAGAAGCAACCCTGAACTCTGCTCAGCCTGCTCCCTCCCTTAGAGAAGACACTTCCTCCAAGGACCCTCTGTGATAACGCCCTTGCCACCCATCCACACGTGTTGTTGGGGACTAGGCATGTTTGGTCCCTGGCCTAAAAGTTAACTAGTAAAAACAATACAGATCTGTTCAAATGTGCTTTTTAAAAAGCATGCCACTCCCCAAGCAGAATCAGGAGAAACCTGGCTAAGAGGCAAAATAAATGACCAAACAGAAAAGAAAACAGCTCTAGATAATCTGGAGAAAGAAAGTGTAACAAGATGTGAACAGCAGGTCAGGGCCCAGGCTTGTCTCTTGTATCCCTCGGCGGCGCAGAGGGAACCCTTCAAATCATCCAGTTAAATTAGGTACCCTTGCTTCTAGGTGACTTCTAGGGTCTTTGGGCTTCCTGGGTGTCATCAACTCCCTGATACCATAAGATCAGCGGACAAAAGCCGTTCGTCCAGTGGGACCGCCACAGGATTTAATAAAGATTATTACCAGGGACTTCCCTTGTGCTCCGGTGGTTTAGAATCCACCTTCCAAAGAAGAGGATGTGGGTTGGACCCCTGGTTGAGAAATTAAGATCCCAAATGCCTTCTAAGACCCAATGTAGCCAAATAAAGAAATAAAATTTCTTTAAAAAAAAAAAAAAAGAAGACTAATACAAGACATTCCCTCTCATTGTTTGTTGTCTTGGGAGTTTTGTTTGTGGCAATTCTGCACATGCTCTGGCCCTTGCCACAGGTGAGACTGAATTTATAGATTTACAGTCTCAAGACCCAATAATGGGCCATGGCAACAGCCCCCTGGGGCCAGGAGGCCTGTTCTGTTGCCTCAGGAACAACCCACCTTTGTGGACTTTTCAGGGCTGTTCTCCAGGCCTTTTCCAAGGTCTTACTGCTTTAGAATTTGACTTACTCACGTCAGTGTTCTAGCCAAGAACAAAATCTTGTGTTGAAATTGAGGCTCAGTTAATTCTTCTAAGTGTTTCTTCTTTTTAAAAAGAAGACCTTCCTTCTTTTTAAAATCATTTAAACAACCAAATCATTTAGAAAGATGTACTTGAGATAATTTCTTCACACTTTCTAGCCTCTCATTGGAATAGCATTCATCACATTGTGGGCAGTTAATAAAGAGTTATTCTCTGTTTATGTCTGATTTTGATTATTTTTCCATTTTCTATGTCTGTCTTCATTCACCTTTGCCAGTGAACCTCTTTCCCCAAAGCACTATAATTTCACTACTCAGCCTTATCATCACTTGCTCCTGGCCTTCCTTCCATCCTTGAGGTAATCTGGAAATAATATAGTGTTTTGTTTAACTTTGTCTCCTACTATCCTGGTATGACATTTTCTGATACTTGGTGACACAACAGAAGAGTTGCCCATCATGCACTCTGTGATGTTGGATCTGGATAAATTTCATTACTTGGTGTTATCTGGCCCAACAGGACAATAAACACATATGAATAAGAAGGTTAAATCTGAAAAAAGATAGCACATACCAGAAACTCTTAAAAAGAAAATGATGTTCAGGTTGGAGGTATAAGAATCACTGCGGAGGAACCAATGCTAAAATTTCCTAAGTGCATGTGTATGGTATGAGTCACTCTTTTCTAAATTTGTGAGAATTCCCATGTGTACTCAACTTCTTTTTTTTAAAAATATTTATTTATTTACTTATTTGGCTGGGCTGGACCTTAGTTGTGGCATGTGGGACTTTGTAGTTGCAGCATGTGAGATCTAGGTTCCCAATCAGGAATTGGACCTGGGCTGCCTGCACTGGAAGTGCAAATATTAGCCACTGAACCACCAGGGAAATTGCCTCAACAAGAACATCTCAGTGCCCTGTACCTTGTAGAATTAGCTTTTTCCTTTTCTTTCCTTTCACCTCCTAGAGCTGGATGTACCTACTGATTTGTCTATTAACTGATGTAACAAGGATTTTAATTAAGGTGATGCAGTTGGATTGTCCACACAAGGCATAGATGCTCCTTGTAGATCAGTGGCTGTTTGCATACATATGGCTGTGACTCAGCTGGTAAAGAATCCGCCTGCAATGCAGGAGACCTGGGTTTGATCCCTGGGTTGGGAAGATCCTGTGGAGAAGGGAATAGCAATCCACTCCAGTATTCTTGCCTGGAGAATCCCATGGACAGAGAAGCCTGGCGGGCTACAGTCCATGGGGTCACAAAGAGTCAGACACGACTGAGCCACTTTCACTTTCAGTGACTTTCACTTTTCCCTCTAAAGCCCAGGAGGGTCTCCTGCCTGGCCCACACCTTGCTAACCTACCTACACACTCAAGCCCACCCTCACCTGTCACCATCCTTACTCTTCCTTGGTTCTGACCCAGCCCAGGAGCATCTAGTCTCCTGAAAGCATATCTCGTAGAAAGAGGAGAGAGGGAGGAAGAGAGATGATGAAAGGAGAGACAGAAGGGAAGCCCCCACCTTTCCTGTTCTCCAGCTCCCAGGGCTGCTCTGAATAGCAGCCAGAGGAAGAGAGGAGCGGGAGGAAGGCAAATGGGAATAAGAGATGCACCCCCAGAGGAAACTCC
This sequence comes from Cervus canadensis, assembly GCF_019320065.1. Lineage (NCBI taxonomy): Eukaryota > Metazoa > Chordata > Mammalia > Artiodactyla > Cervidae > Cervus > Cervus canadensis. The sequence goes on along the minus strand of NC_057388.1, from coordinate 73,857,144 downwards.
CTTGATCCCCAATCTCTGCAGCCCCATCTGCCTGCCCCTCACTTACACCTCTGGAGCCTGGCCAGGCCCAACTCCCCACCAGTGTCTGGGTGTAGAAGTGCCCGCCCCTCTGCCAGGGGAGGTAGCCTCCAGCTCCCAATGCCAATCTTCCAGCACATTCTGCAAATGACCTTTTGGAACAAAGTGCTTTGTAAATAGGTAATACTTATATTCTTCCTTGACTTTTGGTATGCATATTTTTAAACTTCCATTTATATATTATGTACAGCTATTTGAGTCCATAAGTGTCTTTATTTGCATTTTAAGGCAGGCTCCACCATTTCAACCATATTCCTGTTTTTAAAAACCAACTCTCAGGACTTCCCTGGTGGTTCAGTGGTTAAGAGGCCAAGTTTCCAATGCAGGGGTTGCAGGTTTGATCCCTTGTTTGGAAACTAAGATCCCCTATGCAGCATGTCCAAAAAATTATTTTAATTTTTTAAAAAACCAACTCTCTTTGCTATCCATATTTTTATAATAACATTGGGATAATTTTACTATTTAGTAAATAGTAAGAACTATTACTAAATAGTTCAATTACAAATGCTCAAATTACCATACATATATGTATAAAACACAGTGATCTTCATGTATATGACATTTACATATAATAATTTATGTCTATTACACACAGTATATATATTTTATATATATATATAATATTAAACATCATCCAAAAAAAAAAAAGGTACCAAAGTGTAAACTAAGGGAGTAGAATTATGGAATATTTTTAAGTCCGTTCTACTTTCTATGGTTCCCAGAGTTCTTATTAATACACACACTACTTTTATAATTGGAAAAATAAACATAAATATTTTAATATATGAATGCCTGCTGATGATGAAATCCTGGCTGCAACAAATAGAACAAGGGCACTTTGAGAACAAAATTTTCCAAATTTGGATTTTCAAAACCAGAGTTATCTACTACTATTACAATGTTTTTAAATATGACAGAAATTTAGAAACTGTCAGAGTGGTAGAAACCTATAATTGAGACTAAAAAAAAAAAAAAAAAGATCTCTTTCCAGGCATTATCTGTAGTTAAAAAAAAATCTATAGGAAAAAAAAATCTGGCTAATTCTTAGAAAAATAAACCATTATCTAGATAGATCTATCGAGTGACAGGAAGTGTTGCTTGGTGAAGTCTCACATTCTTGGTGAATTTCCTGATTTAAAGACACATGTACATTTTCATCATTTCTGAAGCATATGTGATTCTAACTTAAAATCACAAGGGCTCCCATCCTACCTGGCTAAACCTATATCAAGCAGAGCTGTGTTTGCAGCAGACAGTGAAAATGAGAGTGGGCAGGAGTGAATTAGGGGAGCTGGTCCTAGTCCAGCCCTGGGACCAACGACCCTGTCCCTGCAGGTCTGTCACTTACCCACCCAGAGTCCAGCTTCCTCACCCGAGAACTGAGTCCACCTAACTGAACACCTCAGTGCACTGCTGGGAGGCCCTGTTGTATGGAATCATCTGAAATGCTGGCCTCTGATGTGGCTACAACTGCTCTGTCACTCTCCCTGAGAAGTGCACAGTTCCAGGGGAGAAGGCAGAGGCCCCAGGAGCAGACAGTCCTCTCAACAAGCTTTGTGAAAATGTTTCAAAGCACAGAAACAAGAAGAGCCACAGAGGGTAGCTATATCCTGAGATAGGAGGGGCTTTGATGGATGCCAAGGGAGAGACTGGAGAAAGGAAAACTTTCCTTGAAGGAACATTTGTTGGTCTCTTTTCCCAAAGTCATGGGCAGTTGAAGAAATAAAGTGACAGCATGTCACAAAGCAGTTCCTATGAAGACCAGTGACATGCCGGGGCAGGCCTTTGGTTTGGGGACAACTAGGACAGAGCAGTGGCCAGTGAGCCTTCCTGGTGAAGGTCCTAAAGAGGACCACCCGGTTGCTCAGTCATGTCCAACTCTTTGTGACCCCATGGACTGCAGCCCACCTGTCTATGTAATTTTCCAGGGAAGAATACTAAGTTCAGTTCAGTTCAGCCGCTCAGTCGTGTCCGACTCTTTGCAACCCCATGAACCGCAGAATGCCAGGCCTCCCTGTCCATCGCCAACTCCCAGAGTTTACCCAAACTCATGTCAGGGGGTTGTTATTTCCTCTTCCAGGGATCTTCCCAACCCAGGGATCAAACCCACATCTCCTGGATTGGCAGGCCGATTCTTTACTACTGAGCCACCCAGGAAGCCCCTTAAAGAGGCCAGCTTAGGCCTCATTATACAGAGAATGGATAAACAACAAGGCCCTACTGTATAGCACAGGGAACGACAGTCAATGTCCGGGGATAAACCATAATGGAAAAGAATGTGAAAAGAATGTGTACACATATATATGTGTGTGTATAACTGAATCACTTTTCTGTACAGCAGAAATTAACCTAACATTGTCAGTCAACTATACTTCAATAAAATGAGCTTAAAAATACTAAGGCCCACCCCGATCGTCCAGCCCAGCTCCTGTTTCCTCTCAGTGATTCAGAGGGGCCATGGGATGTGATGAGAGACTGCAGATTGGGTACAGGTGAAGCTCCATAGTTGCTGCACCTGGTTCGTCAGATGATTTACTAAAATATTGTTATAGGAAGGCAGCTGGTGGGGGATCCAGGATGTGCGGAGTGTGTATTTTCCCAGGTGCAGGATGGGATTTGAGCAGAGAGAAACGTGAAACCTTTCCATCCAGCACACACAGGGCCGGTCATTGCAGGGACATTCGTGAGCAAAGCGTTAAAAGGTCACTATTGTGTCTAAAGAGCAAGACAAATCCCCCAACAACCGAGACCCTATAGAGGGATCGTGTGCAAATTAGGGCCAAGCACATCAACAATCATCTTTCAAAGGAAATGTAAAGTGCTCATAAACCAAATTGCCTCCCTCGTGTTTCCTGAATATCTAACCCAGATGGCTAATTGGTGAGCCCTTCCACAGCGCCTGTCTCTCTGCCCTTTTGACTTCCCTTTTGTTTATTTAAAGATGTCTTGAATAATCTTCCTAAGGAGGGGCTTTCTCTGTCAGAATCAGCAGGATCAAGTAACAATCTCACAGGCTAAGCATAGAATGACTGGGTCGAACAGATAACAAAACTTCAGCAAGGAAACCCAAAATGACTTTGGTAGACAATGATTCTGAATTCATTCTAAATGAACTCTTATGGATTTTTCTCAATGCCTGTGACAAAGCAGTCTGGGATTTTTCTTCCTGTCTAGTTAAATGAAAAATAATTAATGCTCACACAAATGCTTACTTATTAACATGACAAATTTTATAGAAAACAGATGGCTACATTGAGCCTGGCCCACAATATTTCTGAATCTTTCATGGGATTCTAAAATTTCAAGGAAAGAGAACTTATAAAATTTTCAGAAATGGGTGTCCACTGGTTCTAAAGGTGGTAATGGGGTCTGTTTTAGACAGTTTCTTGCTTTGTCCTTGTCTCAGCCTTGTTCTCATAGAGATAAAAGGCAGATACACACGGTCTTTGCTTGGCATCACAAAATGATGCCAAGCTATAAAGTAAAAGATCTCTGGAAAGGCAAAAAATAAGGAAAAGGTACATTTCCCATAGAAAGCAAACCAGTATTTTTTTCCTGTGAAGAAACTGGTCCTTTGGGCTAGGATGCCGGAAGACAGGTTTTTGGAGTTGAAATGATTAATGCTCAGTTTATCTGTATTTTAATGGGGGGGGCGTGCAGTGGGTGAGCAGAGAGAGAGGGAAATTCCTAAACAATGTCCATAGAGTTTCCCTCTTTTGTCATGAGCATGTAGCATCTGAGATGAATATTAAAGGGATGAAAAATTAAATTGATGATAGAGAATATCCTTGAGGGTGAGACTAAGAAGATCTCATTTTAGCTATGTCTGTAAAGCTTCCATTTCTGCCCACTGGGCTATGTGTCTTAAAGCCCAGTGAGCCTCTGAGCCTGAGCCACTGGGCCACGTAGGTGACAGGGCGACTGGGTCCAACAAGGACCCAGGAAGGGTGCCGGGGGCAGAGCTCACAGGAGGATGAGCCTGCTGCCCTGGGAGCCCAGTCGCTGCAGTCAAGAAATGCTCTGAGCACTGGGAAGGGTCCAAACCCGGGTGGCCTTGGAACTATATTGGGTTGACCAAAAACTTAATTTGGGTTTTTCTGTAACATCTTATGGACACTAGGCACAAGGAGCAGATGTAACTTTTAATGATTTTAGTGCTTTTCTAGACATAAGGAGGTCCATATAGTCAAAGCTATGGTTTTTCCAGTAGTCATGTATGGATGTGAGAGTTGGACCATAAAGAAGGCTGAGCAACGAAGAATCGATGCTTTTGAACTGTGGTGTTGGTGAAGACTCTTGAGAGTCCCTTGGACTGCAAGGAGATCAAACCAGTCAACCCTAAAGGAAATCAGTCCTGAATATTCATTGGAAGGACTGATGTTGAAGCTGAAAGTTTGGCCACCTGATGTGAAGAACTGACTTATTTGAAAAGACCCTGATGCTGGGAAAGATTGAAGGTGGGAGGAGAAGCGGATGACAGAGGATGAGATGGTTGGATGACATCATCGAAGCAACGGACATGAGTTTAAGTAGGCTCCAGGAGTTGGTGATGGACAGGGAAGCCTGGTGTTCTGCAGTCCATAAGGTCGCAAAGAGTCAGACACAACTGAGCAACTGAACAACAACAATAAACACATAGGAGATACAAGAATCAGGCTCATAAAATCCTCTCCTGCTCTGTAATGATGTATCTGGGAAAAGAATCTAAAAAAGAGTGGATATATGTACAACTGATTCACTTTGCTATACAGCAGAAAGTAACACAATATTATAAGTCAACTATACTCCAATAAAAAGTTTTTTAGAAATTCACCCCCCTTTAAAAAAAAAAATAATAATCCTCTCCTGAAAATATCTAACTGTCTGAAGGCCTGTTCTGCTAGTTTTTCCCAGAGCACAGAGGGCCCCATTCTTGATCTCCACCCTGAGCTCCTTTCAGGGGGTATTGAGGGTAAGCAGTACAGCGGTTTGTGACTTAGTCCTTGTAGAGGCAGATGGCAAGTGCCAGTTTTTAGTTGGCAGCTGGCTGAAGTCACAGGCATTATAAATGAGACACAATATTAATTATCAGCTGCTGGAGCAGCATAATTCATGCAGCAATCCCTCCAGCATGCATTTGGTGTCTCTATTATTTCTAGCTCAGCACCTGAACTGAGTTGCTTTCCAATTTGAATTTAAAATTTTCATTTCCTAGTCACTGTAAACACTTTAGAGAAGCTGACATTTTCAGAGCAAATGAATTTATGTTCAAGTCCTTAGCAAAACATAGTGCTTTTATACTCTAGTTGACTTTTGGTAGCCAGACATCTTAGAGTATATTTTGCTAGGTCTATCTTGAAGTTGAAAACTTTTTCTTTTGTACTTTCTGATATTTTTTGTTTATTGGTAAGAAAATTTGTTCAATGTGATACATGCATGATTTTTTTTTTTATTATTGAAGTATAAGTGCCAGATCTTCATTGTACCTAAAGAATTCTTTTAAGAAAAACAATGGCTTACAGCACTTGTGTTAGTTTTAGGTGTAGAGCAAAGTGATTCAGTTGCATATTATATTTTTTCAGATTCTTTTCCATTATAAGTTACTACAAGATATTGAACATAGTTCACTGTGCTACACAGTAAATACTTGTTGTTTATCTATTTTATATACCATAGTGCATATATGTTAATCCCACAATCCTAATTTACCCCTTTCCACCTTGGTAAACATCAGTTTGTTTTCTATGTCTGTGAATCTGTTTTGTAAATAAACTCATTTGTATTTTGTTTTAGATTCCACATAAAAGTGATATATTATTTGTTTTTCTCTGTCTGACTTACTTCACTTAGTATGATAACCCCTAGGTCTATCCATGTTGTGGCAAATAGCAATGTTTCATTCTTTTTCTTGGCTGAGAAATATTCCATTGTATATACACATATATATACACACATATGTATATAATCTGTGTGTTTTATATGTATTTACATATATATGCATATATACTTGTGTGTTTACATTTACATATTTATATTTACATGTTATATAAATATTACATATTATATGAATGTGTGTTTACATATATATATGGTATATACATGTACCACATCTTCTTTATCTATTCATCTGTTACTGGACACTTAGCTTACTTCCTTCATCTTTTCTGGATATATACCCAGGAGTGAGATTGCTGAATCATATGGTAACTCTATTTTTAGCTTCTTAAGGAACCCCCATACTGTTTTCCACAGCAGCTGTACCAATTTTATATTCCTACCAATCGTGTAAGGAGGTTCCCTTTTCGTCACACCATCTCCAGCATTTATTATTTGTAGACATTTTGGTGGTGGCCATTCTGACCCATGTGACATGATACCTCACTGTAGTTTTGACTTGCATTACTGTAATAATTACCAATGTTAAACATCTTTTCATGTCAGGTGTGATTTTTTTTCAGTTCAGTTCAGTCGCTCAGTCGTGTCCAACTCTTTGCAACCCCATGAACCGCAGCACGCCATCCCTGTCCATCACCAACTCCCGGAGTCCACCCAAACCCATGTCCATTGAGTCAGTGATGCCATCCAACCATCTCATCCTTTGTTGTCCCCTTCTCCTCCTGCCCTCAATCTTTCCCAGCATCAGGGTCTTTTCAAATGAGTCAGCTCATCACATCAGGTGGCCAAAGTGTTGGAGTTTCAGCTTCAACATCAGTCCTTCCAATGAACACCCAGGACTGATCTCCTTTAGGATGGACTGGTTGGATCTCCTTGCAGTCCAAGGGACTCTCAAGAGTCTTCTCCAACACCACAGTTCAAAACCATCAATTCTTCAGTGCTCAGCTTTCTTTATAGTCCAACTCTCACATCCATACATGACCACTGGAAAAACCATAGTCTTGACTAGACAGACCTTTGTTGACAAAATAATGTCTCTGCTTTTTAATATGCTGTCTAGGTTGGTCATAACTTTCCTTCCAAGGAGTCAGCGTCTTAATTTAATGGCTGTAATCGCCATCTGCAGTGATTCTGGAGCCCAGAAAAATGAAGTCAGCCACTGTTTCCAATGTTTCCCCATCTATTTGCCATGAAGTGATGGGACCGGATACCATGATCTTAGTTTTCTGAATGTTGATTTTTTTTTAGGTGCAAGTAAATTCTTTCTAAAATATCCTGTCTTTCTCCTCTTCTCCTATGTAATGGCACTGATTTAGGAATGGGATAAACTCAGCTGAATGAAGAAAATAATAGAGACCCAGGTTTCATTTGTTGTTGTTGTCATCATTATTATTTTTCAGAGTTATCTCAAACTTTGCCACCTGAGAACGTAAGTCCAATACTTACAGAAGAAATAACTATTCTGTCTAGCCAATGCTCAACAGATGATTATACTACGGTTACAAAGTCAGATAAACATGAAGCAACCATGGATGGACCATCTGCCCTCGCCCTCAGGAGACCAGTCAAGAACCATGCCAGGAACCAGAAGTCAGCCACGTTACTGACCTGGATGATTGATGCCAGAGTCCAGTGGAAGCACCAACAGCCCCACCGGGAATTCCATTCCCTATAAGCACTCTGCTCCCTGACTTTACAATTTACTTTACAATTGGCCTACTTTTTTTTTTTTTGGTCAGTTTTTCCTCTTCATTCATGTACCTTTCACAATCCACCACTCTGGTTGGCTCCCACCCTACCACCCTTGATAAATACAGAAATAAAACAACCACTCCGCTGTAGTCAAGCCATCACCTCATTCAGCTCTCAGAAATACAAAAATGAGTAGGATCTATTATTATAGCATCTCCCATTTAATGTTCTCCCTGCAGAATTTTCATTAGGGTTGTAACCTTGTTCTACTGTCACTTTCTTTTTCTTTTGAACTGATGTTCTATATTCTAGAAATCATGCAGAAGGAATATATATTCCCTACATTCAATACACATTGTGCAAAACAGAAAGAGACAGGGCACAGCAGAGAATGCAGAGACACCCTTTCAAGAAGCAGCAATAAATTTACTTTCTGTTCTCAGCTCACATTGTGCCCATTTGTTTTTTTTCATAGACCAAGACCACAAGAATCTTCCAAAGAAAAAATGCCAAGAGGGCTAGAATCTCACCAGATGTTGGCATTAATAATGGAGCAAATGAGAACTGATGACAGAGACATCAAGTCTGAAAACAACACAAAGAATATACTGTGAGATAGCTCCCCTATCCCTAACTCTGCCTATTGCCAAATATTTTCATTTCTTCCACATTATTCATGGTAAAGTACAGAACACGGAGCCACACATCACATCCAAAAATGCTCTGCTGGTGACCTTGTTTGATTCACTCCTTTTCATTGTAAATGTCTTTAGATAATAAATTGATGGTTATTAAAATCACAGAATATTTACTATGAGCTTATTTTACTTATTTACTATGAGCTTGTGTCACCACTTTGAATCAAAAAAGGATTTAAGGTGTTTATAAAGTGAGAAGGAAAAAGGGTAAACAAAGGCCAGAACTTTACCTAGAATCAGAACTGAAGTAGATCTTTAGGAATAAATGCCACTTTGAGTTTTTCAATTATTTGCCATTAGCATTGACACCCCACCCCTATACAATTTATGTGCCCACAAAAATCTCAACCTCCCCCTGCTACTCTACACTCTACCCCATAAAGACACACAGGACAGGGGTCTCAAACCTGTGTGCTCTCCACCACAGACACAGAAAATTATCCTCATTAAAATTGTTAGGATCCCTAACAATACCCACCCTGTTCGGGAACCTGTGTGGTCATGCAGTGCTATTCTCAAGGTCCTCTATTTGCCATGTCTGAATTATTGCCAGAATTATGACCAGGAGTTAAGGAAAGGGAAATAATTATCTTAGGATTCAAACAAAAATCAGAAAGGAACTGGAATTCTCAAAATGAAACACAATTGAAATGCAAAATGATAATAAAGGGTCAAGTGATGCAAAATAAAGGGATCCAAAAGTCTGTGTGTGCATGCAAGCACACGTGTATATAGCATATGTAGTCTATATAAATGTATAGTTTATTCCATAAAGAAATAATCAGCATGCAAACTCAAAGCAATCACATGTCAAAATACAGAAAGTATGACAACTAGCAAGGCCTGATAGTTACTAGGCCTTATTTTGTGTCAGATACTGTTTTAAATGCTATCCATAGAGTGTCTTATTTCATATCCTTGTTTTACAGATAAGGAAACTAAAGCTTGGTGAGGTGAAGTCACTTGCCCAGGGTTCACACAGAATGGCAAAATGTATCCAACCAGCTCTGCCTCCCAGGCAAGAGCTGCCCATTACTGTGTGCTGCCTCCCAGTGGCCAGAGCTGGTAATTATGAAGCCTGAATTCTGGCTGTTAATCTCATTGAACTAAAACGGTTTCCACCCAAAGCCTGAGATGTGTCTGGCAAAGACAATCTCCAAAGTCCCCTTTTCTTTAATCCAACATTCTTCATTACACCAAAGTTAGGAAAATACGTGCACGTATAAAATCTATTCTTAAAGATCTGACCTCATAACCAAACTGATGGCAATTCATTCAGCCTGGAATTTATAAATACATGATTAATCTGTGTCATCTCTGCACTCCTGGCACTGGTAACAGTCATCCTTCACACCAGAAGGGCTCAAAAATAACCAGGGAGTCCTCAGGGATCTATGTAACACCATTAAACCACCTCACATTTGTCTTTTTTGGGGAAAAAAAAAATGGAGCTAGAATTGAAGTCAAAGACAATTTATTGAGTTCACTCTGTTTTATAAGTGACTAAATGAGGCCCAGATAGGACAGTTTTGTTATACTGATATCAGCATTATTACTATTGTCATCATCATCATCTTCTAAGGGTCCTAACTGGCTAAAAATTCTTTTCTCTGTGAAGTATCCCAGGAGAAGTGTCAGAGGCTCTTTGCCTTTTTTCCTGAGCTGGAGATTTTAGGAACCACTGTTAGTCTCCGTTCTACACACACACCTGGAACCACGGTGACACAGGTTCAATCCCTGGGTCGGGGAGATCCCCTGAAGTAGGACATGGCAATCCACTCTAGTATACTTGCCTGAAAAATCCCATGGACAGAGGAGCCTAACGGGCTACAGTCTATGGAGTCACAGAGTCAGACATGACTGAGCATGCATGCCACACACACATAAACACACACATGTGACTCACTGAAGAATTCCACCCTTAATATTATGGACACTTATTCTCCTTAGTGAATGTAGTTTTGACAACAACTACTTACAAACAGTTGGGGGGTTGGGTACTTAAAGGAAGAAAACCATGCAGTGTACACGTGCATGCGTGCAACGCTGGGTCTGTGCTGCAGGTGTGCATTGCTTGCTATACACCTCACTGGCAGATACAGTTGTCATCAAAGAAATAAAATACAGTGCTCCATTTGAAATTAATTTTAGTTTAGAATTCTAGTCATTTTGCATGACTCCTTAAACCCTTGTGATGACGTATCTGAGAGGTGGAGGAGCAAAAAAAAAAAAATTATTTCCTGGAATGAAATATTTCAGATTAAAAGTGTTTATCTCCTGGGATAATCCTAATGTCTAAACTGGAAAATCTTTTCATATGAATGTCTATACCGCTTTCTTCTTAGGAAGATCCAAAGGGTCAGGCAAAGCTCTGGAAAGAGACTGAAAAGAATAGGTCACATCCAAAGAAGTCCTTTCAAAATACAATGATGTGATAAGATAATGCCCCTAAAACCTGCATGGAGTTCATCAATGAAGAAAAACAGGAAGCGTGATTCAATTCCACCCAGCAGAAGTGCTCCCAGGATCAGAATCCACCACAGAATCTTTAGCATCTGATTATCAATGAGAAGAAGAGTGCAAAGGATCAAAGAAGTTCTAGAGCCAAGCCTGGACGTGGTGCATATGCCCCACCCATATTCCATGGCCACAACTCATTTCAGAGCAGGTTGAGAGATACGCTTCCACCGTGTGCTCAGGAGGGAAAGGAAATAGGGTTTCATAAACATAACAGCACTTCCCCAGTCACACACACACACACACACACACACACACACACAAAGGCAAACTAGAAGATTTAGCAATGCACTATAGATAAAAGACTCATATCCATACTAAACAAAGAGCACATGTACATCAATAAAAAGATGGAGAAACATACTAAGAAAAACAGTCAAAAAGTGTAAAGTAATTCAATGCAAATCATATGTACAAATGACTTAACTGGCTGGTAGTGTATCTGGAGGCTTCCCAGGTGGCGCTAGTGGTAAAGAACCAGGCTGTCAATGCAGGAGACATAAGAGACTGGAGTTCGATCCCTGGGCTGGGAAGATCCCCTGAAGGAGGGCATGGCAGCCTACTCTAGTATTCTTGCCTGGAGAATTCCATGGACAGAGAAGCCTGGCGGACTACAGTCCATGGCGTCACAAAGAGTTGGACACAACTGAACACACACACACACACAATGATTTGAGACAACTGGCCTGCAATTACCTGAATTAAGATATAGCCACAGCGCCGGAGGCCTTCACAAGGGCCCTGTCCTCAAACAGGAACAGCCAAAGTTCTCATTTTGGGGCAAAGGAGGGGGAGTAAATGGAACACAGGCTCGAAATATTTCTACCCTACGTACAGGGTACTATTTTTTAAATTGATGTGAAATTCAGAAAACATAAAATTAACTGGCCTACATTCATAATGTTGTGTAACTACCAACTTTATCTAATTCCAAAACATTTTCATCACCGCAAATTGTTTAGGGCAGAACTGACATGATACTCATTCATTTAATAAACATTTATCAAGTGTCTGTCATGTGTGAGGTACAGTTTGCCTGTATTATTTTTCAGAGCAAGGAGATTACTTCACATTTAAACATAAGCAAAACTTACCTAAAGGAAGTTAACTGGACCTGGAAATTTGGGGGAGGTCATTAACTATTTTAACAATTTTCTCAATGACTATGGGTTAAGTAGGTTTTCTAGTTCTTCTTCAATTTTAACTATTCTCTAAGAAAATAATTTTTTGACATTTTGAAGTATCTTTTAATCAGTTTATTCCAAAGACTCTCTTGGCTCCTCCAGAATCAGTCACATGATGTTAGAAAAATAATAAACATGTGTTCTCTGAGCTGATTTAGAATGAGAGATGGCATCTCAACTGATAGGGAGCATGGCTAACTTCTAAGCTTATTAAAATAGTATATAGTTATTGTATATTTTTGGGGTTTCCCTGGTGGCTCAGAGGGTAAAGCATCTGCCTGCAATGCAAGAGACCCAGGTTTGATCCCTGGGTCGGGAAGATCCCCTGGAGAAGGAAATGGCAACCCACTCCAGTATTCTTGCCTGGAGAATCCCATGGATGGAGGAACCTGGTAGGCTACAGTCCACGGGGTCACAAAGAGTTGGACATGACTGAGCGACTTCACTTTCGCTTTTGTATATTTCCATATAATTAATCTTCTCCAAAGCTGTTTTATATCCTTCTTGGTCTTGTAACTCTTATCTTGTGCTTTGATTTTATTGCTTCCCTTGAGAATTCTTTTTACTTGTCTTCTCTATCTGGACCACATTTATTCTCCACCCTGGCCCCTCACTTGAAAGTGATTCAATTTGGTTTACTTTTTTAGTATTGGTTGTATTTCCTGTTTGACACCCAAAATTATATTGCATGCCGTCTGACATGGCAGGCACTTGATAAATGTCTGTTCAACAAAGGAATAAGTATTAGGACAACTGCCTTGAATGGGCTTCCCCCAGTGGCTCAGTGGTAAAGAATCCACCTGCAGTGCAGGGTTCAATCCCTGGGTTGGAAAGATCCCCTGGAGAAGGAAATGGCAACCCACTTCAGTATTCTTGCCTGGAATATCCCATGGACAGAGGAGCCTGGCAGGCTACAGTCCATGGGGGTCACAATGAGTCGGACACGACTGAGCACGCACACCCTGAATGAATCTAGTACAGAGCCATGACTATATTCCACCATACTGCACTATCATTTTTATAATCCTATCTTTCCTTGTTTAATTATTCCTCCACACTACAAGTTTTTGTTGTTTTCCTGAGGGATTTGATCATGACCAGATCTTAAAAATCACCAATGGCTCTCTAATGCCAAACTCTTCAGAGAACTTTGCCTGCTTTTCTAGCTTCACCTCCAGTTTTAGAGTGTCCACATACCTGGACTCTGGACAGAACCTCAGTCAGACTTCTGTACCTTTCCCATCCATGCCCTGTATACTTCTTGTCAAATCTTACACCCAAACCCCTCAGAGGTTACTTCCTCTCTGACTTCCTGTCCCCCACATCAAGAATTACTCCCTCATTGTTTCCACAGTATTTTAAACATAATTCTTTACAAAAATTCAGCACATTAATTATACTTCAATTGTTCACCTCCAGTCCAGACTAAGAACTCCTTAGAGCAAAGAGCAATTATTCATTTTTTGTACCAATAACTGTTTTAACGCTAGGTACTTAATAGGATCAATACTTTAGGACTTTAAAAGGTGCTTGAGAAGGCCTAAGTTCAATTTCTAACCCTAGATAATTTATGTTGCAATGAGTTAAATCTACCTCTCTACACTAAATTGGAGTCCCAATCACAGCCATTTCCCCCTAGGAAATGCATTTAGTAATAAAATCTCTCCCCAGAGAAACACCCCATACTCTTAATTTTGCATTTCATTTCCACTGTCACAGGCCCCAACAATCAAATTTCACCTACTCAACATTGTGGCTGGAAACAAGTTTACTCACAAAATAGGGGTTGGCACAGTAGAAAAGGCCAGGCTGTGAAAGCACAAAATCTCAACACTGGTTCCTACACTCAGCACAAGTTAATACCTCAGCTTTAAGACTCAAGTCCCAATTTTTAAAATGTAAATACATTATCTACTTTGCTAATTTGTTTTTGCTGCACATTAATAAAACACCTAGCACAATATGGACATGAAAATTTTCTTTTTAATTACAACTGTATCATGCAGCAGGCATGAAATCTCCCTGGGGCTATCTCACGAGAGAGATGTAATGAGATAATGTGGCTATCCCTTGCCACTTGCACAAGAATAGTATCCATAATCCAAATACTGGCCATGTGGGGGCTATTTATATTTAAAAGTAAAATCTGAATTATTTTATATATTTTTCATTATATTCAAATTAACATTTAATCTTCCAACATCTTAGGTGTGCAGTAGTATGATTGTTGTCTATCTTTTTACAATGGTATTTCAGATTCATGGGACTCTTGTGATCAGACTTCACTTTGTTTCCTTCTATGTTAAAGTACATAACCACCAGACTGCACCTAACAGATAGCAATCAGGTTTTTTTTGTTAATAATGGCCATAATTTTGGAATCTAAAATTATCTGTAAACAATTAATTCCCAGGCTCAACCCATATCAAATGCTAAATCAATATAATGAAAAACAAGCTTCAGAGGTTGCTCGAGATTTAATGCAAGATGCAATGTAGCCACAGTCAGAGATGCAATTACCATTAGGGGAGATGGAGCCCTACTGAATCAAACAAATCAAAGTATTGTGATACAGCTACAAGCCTTGCAGAGATGTATTTCTGTTCTAATTATAATGTAGCCAGTTTGATAAATAAGGTTGTCTCTTATGCTTTTTCTACAGTAGGCTATTTACTTTATAGATGAGACACACCATCAACTGATTTAATAAGAGTTCTAAGTATTAATTTTACCATAGATTTTTTTTTCCAATTAAGATGGGGAGACACAGCCTTTGGTATAAATAACTTATTTCCATGACAATAAAGGATATCATTAGTGTTTGTTGTCAGTTGTGCAGTCTTTTGGTAAGGGGGTAGCTAGGGCCTCTTTGCTCTCAGTAAGCGCTCTGGGCTGATGGATAAATACACTAAACTTAACACCCTGGTTGTTGGCAGCCCTGACAAAACCACTATTGGCAGTCATTGTAATGGCTTTCAGGGTGTCTCCTGTCCCAAAAATTGTTAACGAGCGGCTGTTAATTTTTGAACTAGCCACTAGTTTCAAGGCACGCTCAGAAGGCTGGTCTGGGACCACATTAATTCGCTTAATCAGCATTGCAGCTCGCTCTCTCTCCCCGGGTCCTCCTAAGGTATCTAGAATAGACTGAAAATCCTTGACAGCAGATTCGCAAGCAAACAACTCCTTGTCCTTCATAAATGCCTCCAGCTGCGGCAGAACCTGCTCTTTCCTCTCCTGCTCTGCTTGTTCCGTGAGCACTTTTTCTTTGAAGATAAAGTGGCAGCCTCCATAGCTGAGGGCAGATACGTAGGTGATTAAAGTAGTAATGTCCAGGTTGACTCTTTTGCACACGTCCACCTTGATTTCTGTAGGAAACGCGACACTTGCCAGGATGTTTTCTCGGTCTACCCGGGTCACCTGCAAAAGTTCAGGGCCCTCATCATCTGATTCACTCTCACTGGGCTGGAGCTCTTCAGGGTGATCTAACAGAGAATTCACTGCTACTATGTCCCCCCTCACTGATATGCCCATTTCTTTCAGCTTCTCAGCCATGGGGCTGGAGACGCTATTGTAAAATGCAAAGATGATGTGAGGGTTGCTATACTGCACGGGCTGCTGGTGACTGGCCTGGAGGAAGTCTTCAGCCTGCTCAATAATGCTTTTGTCACCATACTGGCCCCTGCCCAACCAAATGTTATGCAGAGCTTCAGCCTTGCGGCCAATGGCTTTCACCCAAGTATGACCACCATTTGCAACAACATCCACCACAAGGGTCTGCTTTTCTCCAAAGGTGTCTGTGTAACCGAAGACATGGAGAACACTGACCACTTCCTCCAGGTTTTCTGCTGATTCCACGATGGCTCTGAGGTGTGTCAGGTTAGTGCTCTGCAAGTGGGACTCCTTAATAGCTACTTTTCCAGCTTCTACTTTCTGTAAGAATTTTAATTCCGCCTTCAGCTTGCTGCACAGCTTGGCACCACCTTCGATGCCCCCTTTTCTTGATCTGGAAAGTGATTCTGCTCTCTTGATCAGCTCCTTGGCTACGGTGATGCGTTCACAGAGCATGGAGTGTGCAGACATGCTGACAGCATTATTCCTTTCCTATGAACACAAAACAAATCAACCACAAGCAATTTTTCACTCAGGATTGTAAGATTTCAATCGGAAAACTAAGATTATGGGGGCCCCGAGACTATGAACCTGGGATTCTGGGTGTCTGGAGTGACTTCCTCTTCTGAGGGCTAGGGAAAGAATGACAGCTATACTTCCCAACTCCTTACCTACGCTTGGTTTTCAAGACTCTTTACACTTTCATTTTTTCAGCTTGAAAGTCATGGGATCCACAATATAACCCAGGTAAGGATAAAATGCAGCAGGCTGGCAACCTGCTACATAAGAAATTTCCTTATAAGCAGCCTTACTATTTGGCTGTCAAGAAATTTTAGAAAGCTCGGAATGTCAAAGTAAAATGGTTAAAGTATCCGCGTAGACTAGCTGGTGAAAAAATTGTCCAAAAAAATTAAATTTTCCAAAACAGGAGATTCTCTCCTAAATTGAGCACTCTAAGCTTTTCATACTTGTGTCTCCTTCAGCCTCGTGATTCCCAGGGGCATATGGTACACGCGCCGAGGAATCAAGACTGCCTGTTCGTGCCTGTGACGTCAACCCAGCCTATTTCTAAGGAACTAAGGAGCCCACCGACTTGCCTCCAGCTCCCACTCCAAAAGTAAAGCCTGAAAATAAACTCCACGGAGCAGCCCGCGGCAGCCCGAGCGGGCGGGCCTGAGATCAGTGGGGCCTTCCTGGCGGGCATTCGGCCCTGTCGGGTCCACCTGCACCGCTGGCCCCGCTGGGCAGGCTGGGGCTCCAAAAGCACCCGCGACCAGGGCGGGCTCTGCAGCGCGGGCGGAGGGGGCTCGGCGGCCCGGCGCCCACTACCCTTCCCGCGGGGCCGGGCCAGTTAAGTCCCCTCCCAGCCTCAGAAGGGGCGCCCCGTTCCCTCTCCCCTTGGCCCCTTCCCCGGTTCCTCACCGGCAGCGCCCAGAACTGCGAGCGCGAACAGGGGCCACGCGCGCGCGAGGTCGGGACCCGCCGGGAAACCTCACCAGGCAGCCCCTACCCAACTCAGGCCTCTGCTGCTGCTCCGCCTGCGCAAGCCCTACCGCCTCGGGCGCCTAACGCGTCACGTGGCCCCGCGCCGGGTGACGCCGAGTCCGCGATTCCCAGGCGGCAGCGCGGCCTCGAGAGCGGGGCTGACGCTAGCATTGCGGCCATGTTTGTTGATGGCACCGACTTTTCCTAACTGCCGGCGCGGAGCGAACCTAGGGACGCGCGGCTTCCTGGCTCCAGGAAAGGGGCAGGGGTAGAACTTTCAGGACCGCGCATCTCCCACTGGCCGCCGACCGCTCGATCCCCAGGGTGCCTGGTCGGCTGAACCCGCACCCTAGCATTTGATCTAATAGTTAAGACTTTGCCTGGGGCGGGAGTCGGTGCGTTTTGGTGGAGAAAACCTCCCGATAGCGCCCAGCTCCCATCCTCGGGCCAAGCACATCGCTTTGCCATCAAGCTCAAACCCCTAGAGTGCCAAACGACGGTTGTAGAAAATGCTTGGCTCATTTTAACAGAAAACTGGCTGGAGAGGCTTGTCAGAGGTTACACAGCTGCTAAGTACTGGAGCTGAGAGTTATGACTCCAAGCCAAAGCACTCGCCACTGCATCATCACGGGCTCTGCATAGTGTCATACCCAGATCCTCTGCCTTTCTAAAGAAGACAAATCGTCAGTGGCTTCTGAAGGGCTGAGAAATTGACATTAACCCTGCTAGTGTTCAGAGTCACGCATAAAGTAGAAAGTGAGGTCGCTCAGCTGTGTCCGACTCTTTGCGACCCCATGGACTGTAGCCTACCAGGCTCTCCGTCCATGGGATTTTCCAGGCAAGAGTACTGGAGTGAGTTGCCATTTCCTTCTCCAGAGTATCTTCCCAACCCAGGGATCGAACCCGGTTCTCCAGCATTGTAGGCAAGACGCTTTACCATCTGAGCCCCTGGGAAGTCTTTAAGCCTCATTCTAAAAATTAAACAGAACTTGACGTTAAATTTTATCCTATGCCTGCCTGCTCCTTTAAAGGAATGAAAAAGGAACAAACCTACAAAGCTAAAAAAAAAAAAAAAAAGAAAGCAAGACTGCACAGGAGACATGTCAATACGTTTTTGGAAGACCAAGAGCAGTGAAACTTGCTCAATGCTTAACATATGGCCGGCATTGTTCTGAGTGCATTTTACATATTATTCAACCCTTTTAGCCTAAAAGATACACTTTAGAGTTAAATCTGCTAGAGAGTGGTTATTTGAACCAGGAAGCCTCTCCGTGGATGGAGTAGTTAGCAGAGACAAAACTGCATCAAGCGATTCACAAAGCACAACTCCCAAAAGGTTCTGGATACCAGGGGAGTAGTTGAGGCAGGACTAGAAATGGGCATTGCTTATGTTGTATATACAAGAGACACATAAGTCCTCTCTCCAGTCCTGGGAAGCTGGGACTGTTACCCATCCTTCCCCAGGCAGAAGTGTAGCATTTAAGATGTTGAAGATAGGGGATTAGAAAGGTTCCAGACACATTATGAAGAATCCAAGTTACTATCCTGAATAGTAAAATGCTGTTGGCCCCTTCTCTGCCCCTCACAAAACAAAGGCACTCCTGTCCCACTCCCCTCATCACCTTCTCCCCCAAACCCTGTTTTTCTCTGGAGTCACAGAGCACATGAAAGACCACAGAGAAATGATTTACAGGTGATATTTGGTATCCCCCAGTTGGTGGCTCAGACAGTAAAGAATCCACCTGCAAAGCAGGAGACCTTGGTTTGATTCCTGGGTTGGGAAGATGCCCTGGAGGGATGGCAACCCACTCCAGTATTCTCGCCTGAAGAATCCCATGGACAGAGTGGTGAGCAACGGTCGCAATGAGTCAGACATGACTGAGCAACTAATCACAGCACAGTAAGCAGGTTTGGGACTCACAAACAGCACTTTCAAACATTTTTCTGTCTGGAATCTAAAGGAAACAGAAAGCAGAACAAATGTTTTGTTTTTAAATATCTTTAAACTAACATCCTCAGGTGGCTCAGATGGTAAAGAATCTGCCTGCAATTCCGGAGACCTGGGTTTGATCCCTGGGGTGGGAAGATCCCCTGGAGAAGGGAATGGCTATCTACTCCAGTATTCTTGCCTGGCGAATTCCATGGACAGAAGAGCCTGGCAGGCTACAGTCCAGGGGGTGCAAAGAGTGGCACATGACTGAAGTGACTAACACTTTCACTCAGGTAAAAGGTATTTTAACCATGAATCAAGAGAATTTTTTCCTAAAGGGGAGATAATGGAGTATCATACAGTTCTTCAAAATTAAAAATGCTATCCCAAATCTTAAAAGCATCAATAGAAAAGTAGGAAGTGTCTACTAAAAGTAGAAAAGTCTACTAAAAAGTAGAATTTTAAAAACAGGTGAAAAATACAGTGAAAACAAAAGGGTCCAGTATCCAATTAATAAGAGACTCAATGTGGAGACAATTCTTTCTAGTCTAGAATTTTTAAACCCAGCCAATCAAGAAAAGGGGAAGAGGATGAGATGGTTGGATGACATCATCAACTCGATGGACGAGTTTGAGCAAGCTTCGGGAGTTGGTGATGGACAGGGAAGCCTGGCGTGCTGCAGTCCATGGGGTCGCAGAGTTGGAAACAACTAAGCGAGTGAACTGAATCAAGAAACAGAATAGTTTCAACATGCAACTAGCTTAGATTAGAGCAGGAAGAGAGGGTTCTTTCTTGGAATGGTGTGAAAGGTAGGGTGAGAACTGTTAAGATTACCTGATATCTGACCAAGAGGAAAACAGACTGAAGAGGGTTTTACAATCCTGTTGAGGGGGAACTGCTAAGAATTAGTGAGCCACAGAAAAAAACAAAGCAAAAAAGTGAGGAAAAGCAATCACAGTATACTTGCGTGCTAAATCACTTCAGGCGTTTCCAACCCTTTGCGACCCCATGGACTATAGCATGCCAGGCTCCTATCCTTGAGATTCTCCAGGCAAGAATACTTATGTGGATTGCCATGCCCTCCTCCAGGGGAGCTCCCAACCCACGGATCGAATCCATGTCTCCTTTGTCTCCTGCGCTGGCAGGCAGGTTCTTTACCACTAGAGCCATCTGGGAAGACCTCACAGAATACTTACATACCAATTTAAAAAAACCTTTTAAGCTCAACATTGTGATCTAATTAAAGCAGAGAGGAATTGAGGGAGGTATAAGGGTTCAAAATTCTCATATTGCAGAAAATGTTTATATGGTAGTTAACCTTCTGGAGTCCAAAAACGACCATATAAGCCTACCGTTTTGAAATACAGGAGTACTTGATAAAAGTACTTAAAAAGTGAAAAGTGATGAATGGATCAGGGACAAGGCCTTTGATTAGTGTTAGTTGTCCAACTTTAAGTTCATGCTTAGGAAGCTATCACTTGGGAGCCAACTATTGCTGGTTCTATAAGGTTCTTTGGAGCAGAGTCATGGGAGGAATATTAATTGAAGGACCTGTGTGAAGTAATACATTAATACAGGACCACTGAACTGGTTTCAGGAAATTAGGATTCTAAACCAAAGGACTTACTCTTACATGTTCTCGGGCAGTCCACTGAATATTAGTGTAAGTTTCTTTACAACAGGGGCTCAGAGCTTGCCTACATTTGCAATAAAGACTGAGAGCAGGCATTTTTAGCCATGAACATAATTGAGCAATAGATAAAAAATCCTCTGATCATATTTATCAGCTAATCAGTGCCCAATAAATTAGCACTTGGTAATTATAAAGATCCGTATTTTCTTCCTGATCCCCCTTTCCTTTTGAACGCCCTCCTACCCCCACACGTGAATTTTAAATATGTCCACATTTCACTGCTAATAGTTTTGCAAAAACTTGAATTCACAGTTCAGTGAGAAACTAGAAAACAAAACAAGTGGAGGCAAATGTTTTAAGAGAAGATACAAAAAAAAAAAGAGCCGAAAATGGAGAATGTACATGAGGAGCATTATGATACTTAAAATGATTTTAAAAGCTAGAATCCACAAGTTAGAAGACTGAAGAATTTGGGAACGTGTAGGGATGCATGCAGTGGGTTGCTAGACCAAAAACTTGAGTTTCCCAAGAACTGAGACAAAGGGAACAACTTAAGATCAGTGAAGAGAGCAAACTGAGAACCAAAGCAGATGTGCTCATGGAGAAGCTTCAGCTGAACTGGGCTTTGCATTTAATGGGGCAAGAGGCAGAGATAAGACTCTGGACACTGATGTGCTTCAGCTCTTTTTTCCTCCCTTTATTCCACAGGATTTATTCTGTTAGCACTCCATAAGAACCTCCATGTGCTTTCTGTCCTAAATAAAAATGCCTTTACTCTTCCCTTCTTTGAAGAATTTTGGCATTCCTCTGATTTCTTAATGTTGGACATTGGCGAGCCTAAGCAAATTCAAAGGAGCTGAAACTAGCTGAAACTTAACCATTAACCTTGCCAGGCCTTTCACTTGCAGAATCAAGGTTAGTCCTGAGAAAACCCTCTGAAATAATTACCGTGTGCAGTCACTCGGCCAGTTAAGGGGGAGAGGTAAGACCTAACTCCAAAACCATTCCTTTCGACCACTAAGTTCTATTTTTAGCATGCTGGATTCATAATGTACCAAGAGCCAACAAGGGGAGACTAATGTTAAATGAGGTCTTCAAGACAAATGTCTTAAACAGTTCAAGTTGGCATCTCCCATCTCTTATCATAACACTTCTGCCACTATAGGGGGTTACAGTGACAGTAAGGAGAACTGAGAATCCTGACAAAAATACTCCAAGTCAAGTCTCTTTCCTAAAAAGCCTAAACTTAACCAAATCTTTTGAGATCTCTTGAGCCACATTTAAGTCACAGAAATCCCCATCTCTTTGTTGGTAAGAACAGTGACATTCATAAACTATGTTCTGTGAGCAAGACTAATGACAGGATTTCTCTCAACCTACGATGCCTTAAAAAACAAAGAAAGCTTTAAGTGCTATGCCTTCACATATAATGGAAACAGGGCTCTGATATTCCATGATTAGCTTGCAGTTGGAAGTCTTAATGTGCAGTGAAGGTTCTGATTACAGAGGTTACATGAATGAGGGAGAGACTTAGGCCGTAATTTTGACATTTAAGTATTAGTATTTTATTTCCAGCACTCACGTTCATCCTTGAGTTAGAAAGATCTAGTAGACTCTAGGGGGCACTTCTAAAATACATTTATGTACTTGTGATGGAAAAATCAACAGGAACTAGCACACCGTTTTTTATGTATTTACATAGTACATCTCCTATAGGAGACTGTTTGGCTTAGCACTCTCAGCAGCTCCAGTGCAATCTCACAGAACATCCTAGGTTTCACTGATCCACACCTAATGGTGCCTGAAATACAGCTATGCTTCCTACCTTGCCTCAGAATCCATGAAAGTCTACAGATTCTCTCAGCTCCAAAAGCAGTGTTTACTGAAATCAGGATTTTGCTTTCCTGAAGCAGACAACATCTGACAGTAAAGAAGATGACAAGGTTTGACTTAACCCAAACTGTGTGAAGACTAAAGACCAATTTCACCATTCTGCTTTTCAATGTAGCTTCCAGAAATCAACTGTGATGGAAAGCAGGAAATAACTGTTAAAAGTTTACTAACTCCTAAAAAGCTGGAAGTTAATTTAAGAGTTTATTATGATTTATAAGTCTCATTTTAAAAACATCAGTCCATCAAACCATGTAGAAATAAGTATGCAAAAAGTCTGCAAAACAAAACATACTTTAAACATGTTTAAGTAGAGAAGTTATCTGAAATTCTGCATTTTCAGTCACTTCATTATTTGCATTATTATGCAATGGCAGCCAAATAATCCTTAACTTCAGTTGGGGTAAGCCTCCTAAATCCAGCTTCGTTGCAGATTCCAACTTCTATATTATCTTCTGTCATCTGCCCTTCAAAGCTTTCCTGATGAAGGAGGGGAAAAGGTCAATTTTCCAAACAGTTAATCATAAAATCACTACAAATCCAATCATTAGATATTGAACTAACCTTTAGGGTTAATATGGCTGTATGAATGGCATCTTCAAGTTCCAGATCTTCATTATATCTATTTTTTTTAAGAAAAACAATGACTTGTGGCACTATTAAGATGAGTCATGACTAAGAAAACACAATGATAGCAACAGCATGAAGATTTTTTAAACATCTAATAAGACATTCTTAAAAACATTGCATTACAAATTCTCCTAGTCTCCTCACTGAGCTGTCCCCAAAATAAGAAATTGACAATTATTTGGGGTGCATTCCTGACATCATGAAGAATGTAACCCTAACATGAGTTTACTTAGAAATTTCCTTAAGTATAAGTATTTTACTATGATCAGCATGTGGTGGCAATATTACAACAATTTACAAAAATAAAGCAGAGAAATCAAACCTTTAGTAAAATTTCATAATGTTTGGAAGACTCACCAATAACACATAAGAGGATAAAGAAAGTGCTTTAAGATCCTAAGATTATTTAAGTTTACCAAGAAATCCCAGGTCTAAGATTTTTAAGTAATCTTAGCATTAATATTATCTGAGAATGTACTGAAAAGGTTCATTTGGTGGTTAAAATCAATTGCAGACTGTTCCCATCCAAAATATAGGACACTTTTTGGTGGGCTACAATAATGCTGAGTCTAGAATACAGCTGGAATAAAGTGAGAGCAGTCTGCTGTGTTGGGCAGGGGTAGATTTTTATGTATCATTCCACTTTTTATCAAGTACATACATCACGTCTTTTTTTAACTTTGTTTTTTTAGTTTATATTTGGCTGCACTGGGTCTTCACAGCCGTGCGCGGGTTTTCTCTAGTTGAGGTGAGCGGGGGCTACTCTCTTGTTGAGGAGCACAGGCTCTAAGGCACACAGGCTTTAGATTGTAGCCCATGAGCTTAGTCGCTCTGCAGCATGTGGGATCCTCCCAGACTGTGCCCTACACTGGCAGGATTCTTAACCACCGGACCACCAGGGAAGCCCCGTATGTCACATCTTTAATCTACCATCAACACCAGGTATTTGGGTTCACTATGTATTTTTTGGTAATTGTCAAAATGAAAAATGACAGAGGAGCCTGGAGGGCTACAATCCACGTGGCCTCAAAGAATCAGACGCGACTGAGTGACTGAGCACACATACAGTTATCACTTAAACCATTTAAAAATTTTCTTCCCAAACTTTTTACTCCAAATCCAATGGTCTTTTTTTCTTTTTGAGATGGTAGAAAAAATGAAGTAAAAAAAAAATTTAGGAAAACATGAGAACGTAGAAAGAGAAGTTCTTAAGAAATGAATATTACCACTTAATATGTTAAAGGCTGGGGAGCCCTAATACAGACAAGTAAGTTTGTTCTATCAGTAGCTAGGCTTGACTACAGTCATGCAACAAATTTGTTTATAGATTAATGATACTATTTACAGAGAGCTAAAGACCGTAGAGTAAGTGTGGTAATGAATCTAGTTTTATAAATCTACCTTTTCTCAAGGAAAGTTTTCCCATTCACATAGTTCTTTCCCATTGCTGTGGCTTTCCAGGCAAAGTAAGCTCCCTAATCAGGAGAGGAAGAGGAAAAAAAAAAAACACGTTTTAAATCATTAATTATTTATGCTTCTGACATTTATTTCTCAGCTCCATAATTTGTCTCTAACTTCTAAGGTTTTCAGAATATTTATTGGAGTGCAATGAGCTATGTCACAAAATAAATTAAGGTGATAACAAAGGCATGAAGAAACTTTTGGAGGTTCAGCACCTTGTGTTGATGATCTTCTCAGGTATTTAATACATCAAAACCCGATCAATGTACAATTTACTGTACAAAATTTTTGTAAAAAAAAAGAAATGAAGTTAATTTAGAGCAAATAATCAAAAGCAATATTTTAGCTTACTAGGATTGAAAGGCTCTAAAAATCTGTCATATCTATCTGAAAAATGGTGACCAGCTCTCCATCACTGGTGAACAAACTAAAAAGACACAACTTTGCACTAAAAATTTTCAAAGGTGTTGATATTTTGTAATCTAAAGTTACATGAAAACAGCTATCATATCATATATGACTCATCTACTGAAAAAGTACATATGCACACATATACAGAAATTGAAAGCAACAGACCATACTTTAAAAGAAAACAAGTGACTTTTAGCTGTAACAGGGGAAAAGGGCAAAAGATGAAAGCTAGATGCCCACAATGATGGCTCTGCTACTCTGAGGAAAGGGAGATAAGAGGACTTGTCATTTAGCTTCAGAAGCTCAGATATGGGGTAACAGACAATGTCAGAGTTCCTCAAATATTTAATTTTTCTGATTTAATTAACAATCTAAATATTTTTCCCTTTTCAGATCACAAAGCTAGAGCATAAGATGTGAATTGAGTAAACCTGCCATTACCTAATGATCTATAAACTATGAAAGATCAGTTTCTAATCGTGAATCTTTTCTTCCAGGTCTCCTCAAAGCAAACCTGAGTGACAGACGTGAGACACATGAGGAGTGGTGCCTTCTCCAGACATCTGCCAACCCAGACACCAATCTTCTGCTTAACAGCAGACGACTCACTCACTTTGCAAAACATCAAAGTCATGACAGTAACATCAATATTTGTGCAGAAGAGTCACTTCAAGTCAACCCCAAGATTAAATTAATGGCAAAGGGCACTGCTCACTCCCAGAAAGGTTTTAACTGAATTAAAATTAAAATTAGCTTTAATCATAATTTTTAAAAGAATTCCACAGATTTACAGAGATTTGATAATAACTACTTCAACAAATCATTCTAAGTATGTGAAGTTAATCAGCATGCTAGAAGAAAAGAGGGAGAGCTAAAGGAGGTTCCTTATCAGAAGACGAAATTATCAACATTTTAAATGTTCAAGTGAATATGTATTAGTTCTAAAGCCCAAATGCAAGAGAAAATACTCTAATTTGTAAGGGTTTTATGGCTTCTATTATTAGATATTCAAAGAGCATTTTAACAATCTACTCGAATACATCTAATGGTACTTACAGATGGATCTGACTGAAATAAATATGGCCGTCCCTCATTCCAACCACAGATAAGTAAAGAAACTCCAAATGGGCGAACACCCCTGAACAAGGAGAAATGAAAATTACTCAGCACCTTCATGGTGTTAAAGTCAACTCAATGTAAGAAGTTATTAATACTCTCAAGTAAAGCAAGTTACCAGGTAAATCAAATTAGACTTCATCAAGCGCTTACAATCATTTCTAGCTAGAAGATAAATCTGGAGCAGCAATGACTGCCTGCCCATAAAGAAATGTTTTAATCACTGTCAAAAGGACTTTATCTAGAAGCTGCTTTCTGCTGTTACATGAACAGCAAGAAAACATTCCCACTTTCTCTTTAAGAAAATATTTCAAGTCCAGTTAAGATCAGAACTATTCATCCACAGTGGTTTTCTTCACTGATTAAGGTAATACAGGAATACTAAGTCCTCTTTTTTTTTCCTGAAATATGTCTACTTTTACAAAAATAAGATGATTTTTTTTTTCCTAATTCATGACACATTTCAAATAATAAAATCAACTTACCCTGACTGGGTGTATTCCTGCATCACGGAAGCTACTCTCTGGACCAGTTGAGCTGTGGGAATAGGTTCTTGGTAAACGAGATAGTACTGTTGAGCTAGTTTTCGAGCTCTGTGCACAAGTACCCTGAAAAACAGAAAAAAAATAAGACTTAATTAAAATTCAGATGCTTTACATCCTCAAGACTCATTCACCTTCTATAGGCATACAACTATAGCACAAGTTTGACATGCATCTCTTTAATAATAGCTCTCAGCTGTAAACCAGTCATCCAATTACAGCTAACTTAAAAGAAAATATCAGAGTGTCGCTGAAGAGCTAAACTCTAGGAAATGGACAAGAATAAGACGAAAGGAAAACTATGGACTAGGAGTATCAATCAGTTTAACAGACACAGCTTTAATGCACATGAGATTTTTATATCTTGTCACAGAATCTCCAAGAGTATGCCCCCCTTATCCCAAGAGTAGGTACCTTCTCATTTTATATCTCACTCCAGGCAATACACTAATATGCACACACATGAACACACATACACACGCGTTAAGGCATCTCACTCTGCCTCAATCATGTCCACAGACTGAACTTCAAAGAGTACCATGAAACTGTTCATAATGTAAAAAATGTAAAATTTATCAAAAGTATAACCATTAAATATATTGGCAAGACAAGCAGGATTTACCTCTACCTGCTCATGTACTACTGATCTGAGCTGTACACATTATCCCTCTGAGCAAGACTCCTGCCATGTCTCTGTTTATTCTGTGAGTGGTAACACACTGCAGCCTCCCTCCCTGAAGTGGTAACAGGTTCCACTGCAGCGAAGCCTGGTTATATGTCGGTGACACTAGTGCTGTTGCCGACTCATGAAAGTGAAATTCTGGCTCTACCTATCTTGTTCCACAAAATCAATGAAGTAATAATAATCCTTTCAACTGTTAAATGACAAACATAGAAAACTGTCAATCTCTTTAAACTTGCTGGTACCCTGATGGAACCAGATTACTCTCTTCCTGTGAATATTAAAGAAGAGACTACATAAACATCTGGATCCTAACTGGTTGTCATACTCTACAACTTCCAATGGCCTTTTTGAGAATTCTGTCCTTTTGCTAAAAACAGAAATAAATACAATGAGGTTAACTCTGGATAGTATGCTTTCTTTTGCTGTCTGGTAAACTTTTTAAAAATATAGTTTATTATAACATGTATTACTGAGGCCTTGGATGGTAGAAGAGAACAGAGGTGACAAGGGTGAGTACTATATCCATCTCCTCTTTTAACAAGTGAGGAGCACTGAGTTCTTCACCTTCAAGAAACCCCCCCTCTGCCTCATACTGGCAACTAACTTCAGCTGCTGTTCTTCAACTAAGCAAAAAAACAAGAAGGCAGGCGATTAAAGGAAAACATCCCTTGTTTTTTCTTCCCAAAGTATCGATTACAAGGAATTCATGTGATGGTGATACAAGGTACCTGTAATCTGGGCCCATGCCACTATACACCAAACCTATATGCTTGGTGATTGGTTCCACTTTGTGGACACTTCGCTCATCATACAGAATGGATTTCTGTTTCTTCTCAGTTGCCAAGACCACGCCATTTGCAGCTTAAAAAAAAGAAAATAAGAGACTTGAATGTTTAATCATTTAAATGCTCCATTTTAATAGTTTTCTAGTTACAGAAGCATTTCAGCCAAACTCCTTTATTTTCTTATTTATAAAACCTTTTCTTCTGACTTTCTATATTAGAATCACCAAAGGAATGGTAAATCAGCTTTCCCTCAATAGTCATCTGTATTGCACAAGAAATCCCTCAGTTAAAGGTATTATGCAACTTTTCCTAAAGTATTCTAGGACACCTTAGAGTACATTAAGTTTTAAAATTATGGAATTCTGCCTACTTAGCCTACTGTTCTTGTAATTTGAAACTTAAAAACCAATGATACATTTTTACAAGGTATCCTTAAATTTTACAATTAACCTTTTCTAAGTTAAAAAATTTAATCATCTTCTTTGATTTATTACTTCTTTAAACATCAAAATACTGTAGATTAACAAAGAGAACTGTTAAAAATTATGCCGCCACAGCTATTTATTTTTACATTAGTGGCCTATTAATCCCCAAAAAGCATTACAACTAATAGGAATCTGAAGTGAATGAAGCATTTAATTACCTTTAATTCCCACTGAAGGAGCTCCTCCAGCTACAGCAGCCAAAGCATATTCTATCTGGACAAGTTTACCAGACGGGCTTAAAAAGAAACAGATATTGCTAAATTTCACATTCTCAAATATTTATTATAGGAGCATCTCTGAGAAAGGGCAGGCAAATAGGCCAAATCTATTAATCAAGCATCAACGAATAGATGGGCTTTGAAAATTTATCACAAGTTATATAGAAACCAAAGTTATTAGGTGATGTGAACATATTCATAATGAAACACTAATCTCTTCCTTTGGTTGATTTTTCTTGTCTGCCATTTAAAGCAGCATTATTATTCTTTTCTTTCACCACTCACCAACAGTTTTCTCATCTGTAAAATGAGGATAATAGTGTTACTGGGTTCAAAGGTTGTTGTGACGATTAAATGAAATGATGCCTTTTGTTCCTGGCACAAAATTAGCACTGAGTAAACACCAAATAGTAACGTTATTAAGAACATGTATTTGTCTGTTAAATACCAAATAACAGCACATATTCCATGTGGGTGGAGTTTGACATTTCATAAAGTAGACATGACCTAACACGTAAGATCTAGATGTCAGTCACAACAAAATATAACAACAACAAAAAACTATTTCAAGATGCGGTGAGCTGGTTATACTTCTCTGGTTCCATTGAGTTTGGCAGTCAAATGCTAGGTCCAAACTGGCTTTTTAGGTGATATATTATTTCAGTCTAGTTGTTGAGTTAGAACAAATACCATAAACATCACCAACCTTTCTATTTGATTGATAAAGTCTGTGAATGAAAATAATTTGTCCAAAGTGAGACATAAGCTAGGCCCACATATCCAGTCTACTACTGAAAAGATTACCTTCAGATTCAGGAGATCATCTGTTTCATCTTCATAAAATTATAGATATTGTCACTCAAGTCTCAACTCATACCATGCCATTGCGCTCGAGACACAACTACCCTTAGAATTCAAAAAACCCCTCTGGCAAGACAATCCCTGTTTGCAATGCACTTCACCACTGTCTGGTGAACTCCTTCCAAGTCACTCTCCAATCCTTAGTAGAAGTGTCATCTTCTCAAGGAAAGCTGCCCCGACCGCCCAGACGAGGCCGGATCCCACACACTCATACCCCAGTGCCCCACGCTTCCTCTTTGGCTCAGAGGCATCACACTTGATTTACTTTGTAACATTCACGAGGTGTAAGCTGTGTTCAATCAATACACCAACACATAACCGATGACCAGGTTCATCTGGCTGACAGACAGGCATACATCCACACCTATCTTAAGGAATACACCTAGGGGGAGCAGTCTGTTGCTGCCACTGCTGCTGCTAAGTCACTTCGGTCGTGTCCGACTCTGTGCGACCCCATAGACGGCAGCCCACCAGGCTCTATCAGGGATAACTGAAACAGCCCTCCAACTAGTTTTCTTATTTTCCACTCTCACTTCCATTCCCCGTTCCGGATACTTTTATATCATAACATCTTCCACTTAAATCCTTTTAATTTTTTGACTCATTTACAATAAAAGCTCCTTACTCTGGCCTACAGGGCCATGCAAGATTGGTCCAGACCCAGGATAATTTCCTGCTCACTATACTCTAACACATTGGCCTTCTATCAACTCAGTCTTTCTCAACTTCAGCACTTTCAAACATGCTTTCCCTTGTCTGCAACTCTCCCTACCCCTAAATTTTCAAATAGTTGGCTCCCTTTCATCTTCCAGTCCCCCAGAACAACCCCCAAGCATTGGTCTTTCCTGATCACCCAATCTAAAGTTACATTCCTTCTTTCGCCCTCTCTTAATAAAAATTCCTGAATAAGGGAAAATCATTCTTCAGAATGTATGAGTAGACACCCATTTGTTTACCCACTGATTGTCGATGAAGTGAAAGTGAAAGTCGCTCAGTCCTGTCTGACTCTTCGCAACCCCATAGACTATACAGTCCATGGAATTCTCCAGGCCACAATACTAGAGTAGGTAGTCTTTCCCTTTTCCAGGGGATCTTCCCAACCCAACCAGGTCTCCCGCATTGCAGGAAGATTCTTTACTAGTTGAGCCACAAGGGAAGTCCAAGAATACTGGAGTGGGTCACCTATCCCTTCTCCAGCGGATCTTTCCAACCCAGGAATTGAACCGGGGTCTCCTGTGTTGCAGGAGGATTCTTTACCAGCTGAGCTATGAGGGAAGCCCACTGGTTATCAATATCCCCAACTAAATGTGATCCTCAGGAACACCTTTTCATCCTATAGTATAGTCTCTTATCATGTCTACCATTAATAATTCTGATTACAACAGGCTAGAAACAATTTTTAAAATCCAAAACAGAATTGCACCATATTTTTTTTAAAAAGTGTTTAAACAAGGAAATTTATTATAGACAGATTCAGTCCCTGATAACATATGGTTGCTTCATGTTTCAGCTAGAATTAGGATAACACTTTCTTAAAGATAGAGGTCCAGGTTTTGTCTCCGAATAGGAACAGTAGCGACCTGTCAAAGCCTGTTTCCTATCATTGTATATGAGGAGATCTTTTTTGAAAAGATAAATATTCTAGTATTTTAAGAAGACATTACACAGTAATGCAAAATGTATTAATTTTGTCGTCAGAAAGAACCCAGTTTAAATGTTAACCTATGACCAGGGAGGAGTTATTGAATTTGAGTTGTGGTCAGCTCATTTGTAAGATGTTTAGAAAACATTCATCACACAGGGTAGCCCAAAGAGGAGTAAGCTCCACCCACACATAAAGTACTCAACAAGTTAGATGCCGTCTGTCTTTAGCTGTCAGGTAATATTTTTAATTAAATAGGCCATTACTGATGGTAGGGAAAATGGCCAAATTGAATCCTTCTCCGGTCAGTAAAGCCTTTGGTGACGGTTTTCTTACACCGGGAACGATGATAGTGCATCTCAGATTTATTTTGAAAAATATGCTTACATAAATGCTCTAAAGTTTAAATGCCTACAATCTTTCTTTAAATAAACATATCCCCTTCCAAAAATAACAGCCCCAAAGCAAATACAGCCTATTTTGGAGCCCACAAAGACAACGGGCTAGAAACATTACCACTTTCACTTTCAGTTCTTAAGCTTCCAGTAGGGGCACCGAAAAAATCGAAAGCGGGAAAAGGTTTCCAAAGACATTAGCGCCAAATGGAAGCTAAGACTAGAACTGAACTGTAAAGTTGGGGCTTTCCAAGAAAAAGGAACCCCACAGAGCTGACCAAGATTCCAAACTGCAGAAGCTCCTGAATCAGGCCTACTTGGGTCAGGAAGGAAATCTTCTGAGTTCTGAACAGGAAACCTGAACGTAGCTCATTCAAAATTGCCTTTTTCTCTAGTTCCAAAGCGAAAGAAAATCCCTGGGTGAGGGCCTCAACTTCCCATAGCGTCTAGATAGATCTCCCAGGATACCCTGACTCGCGTTCCCACGGCCCCCAGGCACCAATGCTCCCCAGGCCGCGGGAAGGCCCCGCAAATGACTTGGCAAACTCGCATTTCCACCCCCATTTCCTACTGGGCCCTCAGGAAGCGCCAAGTCAGAGACCAGGAAGGTAAAAACCTGGTCGGCAGAGCTCCTGCAACCTCGGTTACGTGGAGGACCTCAGAAGTCCCTTCCATACCTGAATGTAGTCAGCGAAAAGCTGTAACCACGCTCCGCCATCTTTACCCGAAGACCCAGCGCACATCCGCGCACATGCGCACTGAGGCCAGTTTAGTTTCTTTACCACGCCCCGCGCCTTCCTTTCTAGGTTTCTGATTGGAAGAAAGGCAGAGCCACTCGAGAAGCATGCTGGGAGTTATAGTTCCAGGTGCGCGTTTGCCCGACTCTGTGTCTGTGCGCATGCTCAAGGTAGGGGCGGGACCCAGAGGCCTGGTGGGTGTGGCTTTCGGCCGAGCAACATGGCGCCCACCATGCTGGTGCTGCTGGTTCCGCCGTTGCCCGCAGCCCGAGGACTTCTCCGGAACTGTTGGAAGCAGCTGCAGCGGAAACTTCTGCCGAGCCGACCAGGTTTTCCCAGTCCTCCATGGGGTACGTAAAGAAGGCCTCCGTGAAAAAGGGTTTGGACTGGGGACCCCAGGCAGCGTGGTGAATTCTGCTCGTACCTAGCCTGCTCCGGTGTTCTGATCTTTGGCTGCGTGTAGGAGACGATGTTCCGGGCATTCACTTACTTAGGAACAAAGACAGCAGTTTTTGCCCCCCAGTCCCCTGCAAAAAGGAAAAGGAACGTCCTCTGACAGTCCCATTCCTACAGAGAATGTAACCGAAGTGCATTAACTTAGCATCAAGGGACACCGCTCTCTAGATCCTCTTTTCTTTCCAGTCCAGTCCACCACCTAAAGCAGTTTGCCGTCTGTGGCATTTGAGCTTTGTCAATTGACTCTTGATCCTCTATTTCCCCTGAAAACTAATTTTAAATGGAAATGTCTTGGCTGTTAAAATTGTCATTGCTTTGACGTTTACATTCTACTCGATTTCGAAGTTATCCCGAACATAATAATGATAATACTCAGAAGAGCCCGCTAAATGTCAAGTGAAGTGAAGTGAAGTCGCTCAGTCGTGTCCGACTCTTTGCGACCCCATGGACTGTAGCACGCCAGGCTCCTCCGTCCATGGTATTTTCCAGGCAAGAATACTGGAGTGGGTTGCCATTTCCTTCTCCAGGGGGTCTTCCCGACCCAGGGATCGAACCCTGGTCTCCCGCCTTGTAGGCAGACGCTTTTACCGTCTTAGCCAACAGGAAAGTCCCTCTGAATGTCAAAGTCAACATATATTTCGTAAGATAATCTCCACCACAATCCCATTAGGTGTCTCCACTTTTCAGCTGAAGAACTAGACTCAGAAAGGCCTCAAGGTCACACCGACCTTCCAGAGCCTGTGCTATTAACCACAGGTCTGTGCTTAGCAATACTTTCAGGTATATTGAAAAGGAGTATCAGTTAAGTGTTAAACAGCTTTGTATATTTTTAAGAGTTCCTAAAATCAAAAGAAATATTGCAGGCCTGCGGAATATAGCAAGGAGAGGGTAAAGAAATCTTTTTCTTTTTTTTGTTTTATTTTAATTGAAGGATAATTACTTTACAATACTGTGTTGGTTTCTGCCATGCATCAACGTGAATCTACAGTAGGTATACATATGTCCCCTCCCTCTTGAACTTCCTTCCCACCTCCCACTAATTTTTATAAACAGTTTAGAAGAACAAAAGTGAAACGTTGGTGGTCACAAGAGTAAATTAGTATCCTACAAAAAGTGATGAGTGAGTTCTTTTCCTTAGAGTACTTTTCTTAGGGAACAAGACTAAATATTATGAGAACTAAGTGTCTTAAAGGGCCTATCAGGTTATATGACTGAGGCACTAACTCAATTTGAATATAATAAAAAAAAAAAAGACAATCAGCATTTATTTCTGTGCTGGTAGGAAGTGGATTTTGAAAGCCTCAAGCTTAAGATTTACTTGTAACTAGATACTGCTCATCAAGTAGAATGTGGACAATTGAGTGAAATTTTTTTTTTTGCCTTGTTTTGTTTAAATTTGGTGCCTCTCACACTTTTATTCATGTTTACTACTAAACCCCTGAGTTCTGTATTTTAAGATGAGAAACTTTTGGTAGAATTTCACTGATTCATTTAAGCAAGTTCCACTAAGAAATATTCTGTTCTAAAATTATTTCCGGTATGAACTTTAAGTATATTTTAATAGCTTCTAAGGTTTCCTGTTAAATGTCTGTTGAATGTAATGTTTTAAGTTACATAGGCCTGTTGATACATTACTGTTGATTGTTAAAGAGAATGATACTTGGAAACGGTCATTTCGAAGCTAGAAACCATTCTGTATCTCCATGGTTTATTTTGTAGGACCAGCGTTAGCAGTCCAAGGTCCAGCTATATTTTCAGAACCAGCAAATGATACCAGTGGAAGTACAGAGACTTGCAGCCTTCTGGATAGTATATTTTGGATGGCAGCTCCTAAAAACAGGCGCAGCATTGAAGTGAACCGGTGTAGGAGAAGAAACCCTCATAAGCTTATTAAAGTTAAGGTAATACGGTGATTTTTGTGGGTGTACTTTTTCTCATGTCCACCACTGCATAATCTCTTGATTTGTCCATGTAACCTATGAGTAAATTATTTTTAGATCCTGTGTGTCTACCTTTCCCTGGTCTAAATAAATACAATATTCTTGTTATATATGTATGCGTCTACTGTTCTGCAGGCTAAATACTCGGTACCCAGTCAAGGAGGGAGTTCAGAGTCTGGACAGAGAACTGAGTTATAAAGAGTCTGTGACTTTTGTATCATGAGCTGTGCCAGTCCTGAGCTGTGTGCTTTTGAACTATATGTAAATAAACATTTTAACTATTGCAGAGCCTAAAATTAAAGTCAGAAGCAGTAGATCTATTCAGTACGGGGTTTTATTAACCCTGACAGGCTTATTCTCTTCTTTCCTGAGTCCAATGAGATACTGTGAAGTAAAATCCTTAGATAAGTAGTAAAAATAGCTAATATCTTAATAAGTGCCTATGATGTATCTAAGTGCTTTACATGAATTATATTTTCAGAACAGCTCTCCAAAGTAAATATTGTTTTGCTCAGTTTTAGGATGAAGAAACTGAAACAAAAAGAATTCACCTATGATCCCAAACTTAAGTGGTAGAACCAGGATTTGAGCCCTGGTAGTATCCTATTGTGGAAAAGGAAATGGCAACCCACTCCAGTATTCTTGCCTGGAGAATCCCAGGGGCGGGGGAGCCTGGTGGGCTGCCGTCTATGGGGGGCGTCGCACATGGTCGGACGTGACTGAAGTGACTTAGCAGCAGTAGCAGCATCCTGTTCTGTGGGCTACAGTCCACGGGGTCGCAAACAATCGGACACGACTGAGCGACTTCACTCACTCAGTGTCCTATGGAAGTCCTGTTCTCTTGAAACATTTTTTTGTGTGTGTTCGTATCCTTAGATAATTCATCTCAGTGCTCCTTCTCCGTCTCCCCCCAGCACTAACCCACCATCTCCAATGGGTACACTTACTTCATTGATCTAGTAACAAAAACTATAGTGTTTATGGCCTTTGATTTGTTAATTTATGGCTTTAACAGCCATGATTTGAGTTCCTGTTTACTGCACGGCGTTCTCCAGGGCAGTGCAGATGGAACTCAAGGACAGAAAATTGACTTCCATAAGCTTCCACATTCAGTATTAAAACAAACCCCTAGAAGATAAGCTCAAAAATATTACTGAGTCATGGTTGGGACCACACTTAAAATGTGGAACTGGAAAATACTTCATTAATTTAGACAGTTTTCTGTTAACATATAATTTGTTATGCTAGGTCTTTGTTAGGAAAAGAACACCTACTGACCATGGGTATTTTTTCAATTCCTCAAGTTGAATGTACAATCCAGTTTTCCATGTATTGGAGTAAGATGAGAAGTCAGTGGGTCAAATGATTTGCAAGGTTCTTTGTTTCTTTTAGGGTTTCCCTGGTAGCTCAAACTGTAAAGAATCTGCCTGTAATGCTGGTGACCCAGGTTTGATCCCTGGGTTGGGAAGATCCCCTGGAGAAGGGAATGGCAACCCACTCCAGTATTCTTGCCTGGAAAAACCCCACGGGCAGAGGAGCCTGGCAAGCTATAGTTCATGGGATCACAAAGGGTTGGACATGACTGAGCGACTAACACTTGTTTCTTTTAGAAAATGAAGTTCTTGTTGTCATCTGCCTGATAAATGTTTGTTAGTCTTCAAACATGTTTAGAGTTTCTTTGATGTTCCTGTTTACTATTTTTCTTTATATTTCAAATCTACCTTTGGAACCCATTGAAAGGACTTCTTTAGAGATTAGATTGTCTTATTAAAATTAGATACATGTATAAAAACTCATTAAAATACCCTCAAATTGTAATATATCAAGAGTTTTACATTAAGAAATAATCACTGTTCATTTATAGGAAGAAAATCACACCCCATACCAACTATACATCATACAGGAATTTGAATTACACTGTGATAATCAGGGGAAGCCAACTTGTAATGTGTTTGTCATCTTGTTCTTCCCAGGATTGACTGAAAGGAAAAGTGAATTCCCTTTGCCTTGGTCTCTTAGTTAAGATGCTGGCTGTGTGGATCACCCATGGGCTCCTTACCAGATGTTTAGTTTTTGAGGCTGGGGGAATGGAGTACCATTTCACATAGTAAGACTGTTGTATTTAAGTAAAAATGTACCAGATTCAAAGTTGGTAAACCTGGCTTCTAATTCCAGTTTTCCTACTAATTCAAATCAATGTGTGTCCTTAGTTTCCTGATTAAAGTGAGGTCGAACTGGGTACTCTGTGACCTTGTGTAGGATGAACATTTCCAAAGAAGTTTTAATACAAGCCTCATCCTTGATGATGTGTGCATTTTGTTGCCTCTCGTTAAATTTTCTTTCTTTCTTTCTTTTTAAAGAACAATATAGACTTTTGTCCTGAATGTGGTCACCTGAAACAGAAACATGTCCTCTGTGGCTATTGCTATGAGAAGGTGTGCAAGGAGACAGCAGAAATTAGAAGACAGATAGGGAAGCAAGAGGGGGGCCCTTTCAAGGCTCCTACTGTGGAGACTGTGGTGCTGTATTCTGGGGAGACACCCTCCGAGCAGGATCAAGGCAAGAGGATCATTGAGCGGGAGAGGAAGCGGCCATCCTGGTTCACCCAGAACTGACATCAAACATGTTTCAAGAGGAGAGCTTCACATAAGACGTTTCTCCTGAAAAAGAACGATTCTTTGCTTTGACATTGGTTGTGTGCTTGTTTTTAAATCATCGACATAGCTTCAGACATTCTGTATAAGCAGTTAGTTTTTTGCAGGTAATTTGCATCAGGAGTAAAGTCTAAATGTTTCAGCAGAGGCTCAATGGATTTCTGTGTCTGTTTCTATTATACAGTGAAGTTTCAGTAAAGATAACATTTTCAGGACTGAGAGATAAAACAATTTAAAATTCATAGCCAAAATTAGGAGTATGGGTTCTAGTTTTATTTGTTTGCGACTGGTTTTTCTTACGCAAGAATACTTACACGTATGCTTTTGTTTAAATAACACCTGGAAATAGGTTATGTAAATTCTCAGTATCATTTTTTTAAGATGGTAGATGTAGCAGTAAGAAAAAGGTTGTTCTGTTTCTTGTTTTTCTTTTGTTTTAGCAAATTAAAATTGCCTTTGTATGGCACTTTGTATGAGACATAGTATGTTACTTTTTTTAGATGGAACAGTTCTTGATATTTTACATTAAATCATGATAATATTCAGAATTCATTAGATGTTCATGAGATCTGTAATTAATAGTTTGGGGAGAGGGATTTTTTAAAGGAGATGTGAGTGAATTCAGTAGCACACAGAAAATGCACTGACGGGGTTGCCCTTGCATTTTCCTTCTAATACGACCTTTTAGTTTATTTCACATTTCATCGTATTTATAACAATGGCTTTTTTAGCAATCCAATTCATATTTCTCTCTCCTTCCCCCATTTCTGTGTCTACTCTGAGTCCAGAGTTTGGTGTTTTCTGCCTCATGGAAAAGGAAAATAATAGAAGTGAAATAGCTTATTAAAACACAAAGTAAGAAAATTATATAGTTGAATGAAAAATCAGAAGGCAAAATAAGATAAAGCCCAGGGATATATTTAAAACAAAATGCATGCTGCAGTGTCCTGAATACTTACAAGAATTAGGCAGTGAATTCAACACTGAACTTGCTTTTGCTTGAAGAGGACATCCATGGATGAATCTCCACAGGTCGACACATGAACCAGAAGTGTACTCCTACCCTGGTATTGAGGCCTGAGGTACGTTTTGCCCCTGAGATGTCATGAGGATTCTGTGATGGAGTCATCCATGTTAACATTCCTAGAAGTAAAATGACGAGTTTCATGCAGTACAGTATAAACCAAAGATGTATTATTAGAGTGTGATTCAGTGAGAGCAAATCCTTAAATCTTCCAAAATAGTGGAGTCTCAGTAATAAGCTCTTTGAAGACTTAGCTGCACCTTCATGTATTTTTTTAAAAAACATTCTGAAGGAATTGGTTGCTTATTCTCTTTAAGGCAGTCCTCTGCAGATAATGATTTTTCCTTCTGACAAGCCTTAGAAGTGCCTAGTGTCAAACTTCAGGTATATATACTTGAGGTAGAATCATGATTGGTGGTGGTTTAGTCACTCAGTCGAGTCTGACTTTTTGTGACCCCGTGGACTGAAGCCTGCCAGGCTCCTCTGTTCATGGGATTTTCCAGGCAAGCATACTGGAGTGGGTTGCCATTTCCTTCTCTAGGGGATCTTCCCACCCCGGGATCGAACCTGGGTCTCCTGCATTGCAGGCAATTTCTTACCAGTTGATCTACCAGGGAAGCCCACACGGTTCATGGAGGCTAAGGCTAACAAGGTACACACCCGAATCTGCTACCTACTTAGCATCTCGGTTGACTGACAGGTTGCAAAGTATGTCTAGGTACACATTTTCCATAGATTTGGCAGAAGGCTACAGAGCTGAACCTAGTGAGAACATGTGGTCAGGGCCACTTTTCTGTTTGCTATTCATGGAAGATAAACGCTACTAAATGCATCCCTAAATTAGCAAAACCCGATACCTGCTTCATGTCAGAAAACCATGACATGAGGTTGAGTGACCATCACTTTTTGAAGAGGTTATCCCACAGTTATCTTTATAATAGATTATATCAATTTATACCTCCAGTTTTTACTATCAGAAACATAAAAATCATGAGTTTATGTAAAAGATTTGTTCGCGTTCTGAACACTAGCAATGACCGTCATCCCTACTTGCCCCTTTCATTGCGATGAGACATTTTACTTTTGGAGGGAGGGCTGGTGAGGAGGTGATGTCCTCTCAGCTTGGTGGCACTCCCCTCCATCTTCCTTTTTTTTTAAGCCAGTTCCTAGCAGATAGCCAAGCTCTGAAAACCTAAGCATCTGACTTCATTGATCTACCTGCCAGAGTCGTTTGAACCCTAAGCATCTCTTTCCTGAGCTATTAACAATGAACTTGCAATTAACTAGTTTCCAGTCCTCTCATATTTCTCATACATCCTAATAGATTTTAAATTACAGAAATAATACTATAGTTAATGAAACAACACAAAGTAATGAAAAGTTAATCATTTCTCTACCACCATGGAGTATATGCTTCTAAATGCCACCCTCCCGAGAGGTGGCTTCTGAAACAGTTTTGATCATATCACTCCCTGATAAAAACCAGGCTCCTAATCAAACCCTGTCTGGTATCCTCATGATACATCCCAGTCTTTGTGCCTACACAAAGTATGGTATGTGTGTACACACAGTGTGGTACACACCCCACCCTCAGGGGGTTGAAGTCATAACCACGTTGAGCAGAGCATGCTTGCATCTTCTCAGCATGCATCATTCCTCCCACTGTCCCCACTTGGCTCCACTCTGTGGTCTATCACTGAGTCTCCCTCCCAGGCCCCCTTTCTGATCTACCCGCTTTCCCCAACCTCCTTAGAGTCCTCAAGTCCCCATCCTTGAGGCTCTCATACACTGCTGTGGCTTTAAACAGCAACTCTGTCTTGATGCCTGCCAATTTGGTATTTCTTGCATGGACCTCTCCCCTGAACTCCAGATTCATATTCAGCCGTGAAGCTGGCCTTCCTGTCAAATGTCTGTCAGGTGTCTTAACCCAGTGTCTGCACTCAGAATCTCCTCCCGGTAGGGTCCTGCTGTTCCCTCAGTCTTCATCTCGCTAGACGGCAGCCCTGTTCTCCAAACTGTTCAGTCACCCTTGACTCCTGAAGTCTCTCTTTCTGTGTATGTCTCTCTGTCTCTCTCTCATATCCAATCTATGAGCACAAATCCCACCAGCTCTACATTTAAAATATACTTAGATTCTGATCATTCATCACCACCTGCACCTCTGCCATCATCTTGCCTAGAAAACCAAAGTACCACACTAAAAGGTCTCCCTGCCACCACCTCGGTCTCCTATAGTCCATTCCCAATGCAGCACCCAGAATCCTTTCAAAGCACATCAAGTCATGTCGCTTCTCCCTTCAAATTCCTTTACTTAAAACCTTAACTCACCTCACCTGCTCCCTGCTCCACCCCCCCCCCCACCCCGTGTCCTTATGTCTGTTCTCTATGTCTGTTTCTCCATTACTGCCCTGAAAATAAATTCATCAGTACCGTCTTTCTGGATTCCATATATATGCTTCAGTAAATGATATTTACATTTCTCTTTCTGACTTACTTCACTCTGTATAATAGGCTCTTGCTTTGTCCACCTCATTAGAACTGACTCAAATGCATTCCTTTTTATGGCTGAGTAGTATTCAGTGGCACCCCACTCCAGTACTCTTGCCTGGAAAATCCCATGGACGGAGGAGTCTGGTAGGCTGCAGTCCATGAGGTTGCGAAGAGTCAGACATAACTGAGCGACTTCACTTTCACTTTTCATTTTTATGCATTGAAGGTAATGGCAACCCACTCCAGTGTTCTTGCCTGGAGAATCCCAGGGCTGGGGTCGCACAGAGTCAGACACGACTGAAGTGACTTAGCAGTATTCCATTGTATACCTATGGCTGATTCTTCTTAGTGTATGACAGAAAACCACAAAATTCTGTAAAGCAAATATCCTTCAATTAAAAAAATTAAGTGCCAAAAATAAAAAACCCTTAACTCAGATGAAACATGTAGGTATATGCACAAGGATTTTTGCTTTATGTTGATACACACACATATGTATATATACATATTCCTTATGAGTTTTGGTAAAATCAAAAATATTTCAGATTTATAACAGAATGACCTCTAAAGTTTTGATTAATCTTTTAAATATATGAATGACTTTTTCATAATTTGTGTGGTGTGACTTTTAAATTTAAGATTTCCTGTTAAAGAAGTACAAAGAGTAGGGGTCTTTCATACATCCCTGGCATGGGGATCACTTCAACACTCCCCTCAGAGAACTAATTCTTACCCCTACCCCCATCCTCTCATATCCAGTTGTTATGTTTTAGAGACAGGATTAGTCCCTCAGTATTTCCAAATCTGTGCTTTGGGACTCTACTGTCTATGATTAGCATTTCTTTTCCTGGCACACATACCAAAATAGATGCTCTGTCTTTAGCTGCAGCTGGTAATAAGCAGTGTCATCCAGTGGCCTATATCGGTGCCTAGCATCTTAATTTGAGCCTCTTGGAACAGAACGCGGTCTCTCCCAGGACCTGGCTTCACTCGTCTCGACAGCAGAGGGCAGCCGAGAGCACATGCCTGGTGCTTTATGGGCTAACCCAGGCCACTTTTCCCCCGGCGACTTTTACTGCTTTGGAAACCCTTTCCTTGGTCGTGCCTCTTCCGTCACCCAGCTCCTGCTCCTCTGCTGTCCTGCTGACGTCCTGTCCCTTCCTCTTCGCCACGTTAGGGAAGTCGCCAGTGTTAAGGATGCTATTTGGAGCAAGGACGGGAGGAAAGCTAGAAGGAGAACGTGTTCTGTTATTTACTCTCAGAAGCCAGCTTGACAGTTCAATCTGGAAATACAATTCGGAATTTACCGGGCATCCCGAGCCGCCTCGCTAGGGGGCAGCAGGTGAACTGTACTGACATCTCCAGTGAAATAAAAATCCCTAGGGTCCAGCAATGCTGAGAACCTGTCTGTTGCTAGGAAAGCCGTCCGCATGTGGAGAGCAGACAGGATTTCTGCAGAAGGACAGGGCTTTCCGCAACGTTGAACCCAGGTGCTGGCTTCTTTCCTCTGTCCTGGGCTTCAGCGACGCTCTTCCGTGGAGGGCTCCCCTCCACCCTCTTTCCTTACCCCACACCCTTGCGGTGCACACATCTTCATGATCAAATTCTTTCCAAGAGCTTTCTTCGGGATAAAAGCTTAGAACGCCACTGCTTTATAGCCGTTTCTCCAATGTTCTCCAATATTAGCATCTCAGTGGCTAAAAAGTACCATTGCCCTAATCCTATAGTTCCCGGGAACGGGAAACGTCTTAGTGACATTTTTGGTTGTCATCACTTGGAATGGGGGAGGAGGAAAGCTACTGACTTCTAGTGAGTAGACAGGGATGTCACTAAACAAGTCCCCATCAAACTCAATAAAACTAATTTTGTTTTGAATAAAATATGTAAAAAGAAAATATTTTCGTTTTCTAGAAGTTTGACTTCCATTTGATCTTTTCCATATTTTAAACTCTCACGATGACCCTCAGGTCTAAGCCTCCAGGTCTAATTTTCCTATTGATCACCAGTCCTACATATCCAAATAATACCAGGGATTTCCATCAAGATGTTACCTCCCAGTCTAACAACTTCCAGATCTTTCCCTCAAAATTTGTTTCTCTGTTAGCCTAGCTTGGATCATTTTTTCATCAAACATCTATCATGTCTCTTATTTCTTTCCAACTATAGCATACTTCCGCTCGGCTGATTAACATTTCCAGATTAGCTCACAGAAGACTATTGATCACCCCTCTAACCCATCCCCATCAGCCAAACATGTACTTGAGCCAAACTTTCCCATCTTGATAAAAAGTCATTGTCTCGTGTAAAGATGTTCAAGAAAAACGCTAGTCATTCTTGACTTTTCTCTTCCCTTCTCATCGGACACAAAATTCAAAAGCAACTCTTCTTGATTTTACCCCTAGGACATATCCGAGACCGGGGGCAAATGATTTGGAGCCCAAGGCAGGGATGCAGAGAATGATTAGGGAGGGCAAGAATGGGTCTGGGGAGACAGGCCAAGGGACTCTGGCAGTAATCTAGGTCAGAGATGATGCAGCACAGGCCAGGATAGTGGCAGTGGACATAGAATGAAGGGAAGTTGAGATATATTTCAGAATATTGGACTTCGTGATTACAGATCAAGGATGATTCCCAAGTTTCCAGCTTCACAACATAGGAGATGGGATCAAGGAAGCATATGTGAGGTGAGGGCAGGTTATGGGGGAAACTGAAGATACCCATTTTTGACGTTTTATTTGATATACTCTTGGACATCCAAGCTGAGATAGAGAGGCAGCTGATGGACATGTGAGTGTGTAAATT
This sequence comes from Cervus canadensis, assembly GCF_019320065.1. Lineage (NCBI taxonomy): Eukaryota > Metazoa > Chordata > Mammalia > Artiodactyla > Cervidae > Cervus > Cervus canadensis. The sequence goes on along the minus strand of NC_057388.1, from coordinate 73,813,220 downwards.
CAGAAATAGCAAACGGAATTTTGGGGGCAGGATCTCAGTTCCCTAACCAAGAACTGGACCCAGGCCATGGCAGGGAAAGCCCAGAATCCTGAGCACTAGGCTACCAAGGAACTGCCCCAGATGGGATGTTTCTAAAGCCAGGGAAATGAATGAGATTATCGAGGACAAGTTCTCTAGAGAGAGAAAGAGCCATACGCTGAGGAGATGCTGCCCTGCCACAGATCCCAAGAGAGGAGAGCATGTCAGAAAGAGGGAGCCATCCGTTCAGTCAAATGTGCCTGGAATGAGGGTTGAAAAGGGCCCGATGATTGTGGCAAATGGAATTGGTTTGTGACATGACAAAAGCGATTTCATTTGTCTGTTGGTGGCAGAAGCCAGATCGGAGTGGGCTGAAGAGTAGGTGAACCGAGGAGGCGGAGGCAGGGTTCCTAGACAATTCTTTCCAAAAGTCGTCCTCTGCAGGGGAGTGGAGAAGTGAGACGATCACTAGAGGAGGGTAGCAGATGGAGGGGCCAATGTGTGTGTGTGTGTGTGTGTGTGTTGCAAACTGAGAGAGCAAACATGTATTTATGCTTATGAGAATTATCCAGTAAAAGAGGAGACTATTCGCAAAGTGATGGAGAGAAGACAGCCAGCCATTCAGACAGATAGAAAGGGATATCTTTAGTGAAGTGAGAGGAAAGATTCAAGGCTCACTTTTTTTAGAAGAGGGATGCATCCTCTAACCTAGCTCCTGAAGGTTAAACTAGGAGGATGACCTGGGACAAGACTGTGCAAACTTCGTATCAAGGAAATGGTTTTGCTTGTTAAAAGTAATGAGTAGAACTATAAACAAAATAGATAATCAACAAGGACCTACTGTATAGCACAGGGGACTCTGTTCAATATTTTGTAATAACCTATATGGGGAAAGAATCTGAAAAAGAACAGATGTATGTGTATAACTGAATCACTTAGCTGTATAGCCGAAACTAACACAACATTATAAATCATATAAATGTATACAATGTAAATCATTGTAAATCAAAACTGTACACCAATATAAATATTTTTAAAAATGAGTAGAGAGTAGTTGTAGTATTTATGGGGAGGAACTAAAAATTGGTTTTGAAAAAGACATGATTTCAGCCTAACTCTTTTGAATGCCCAGGCTGTTAGCCAAATGTGTGATAACTTTCCTTTGGTTTTATTTTTATGCTTACAACCTTATCTCATGTTGTCAGATTAACAGAATATAATTTCTTCCATTTTTCTATGATTTGATTTTTTTTACTTTGAAGCAAAGGGGGTTGGTGATGGACAGGGAGGCCTGGCGTACTGCGGTCCATGGGGTTGCAAAGAGTCAGACACAACTGAGAGACTGAACTGAACTGAACTGAAAGCTTCAATCCATCTGGAATTAAGTTTTTTAATTTATTTGTTTATGTTTGGTTACTCTGGGTCTTTGTCGCTGCACGTGGGCTTTCTCCAGCTGCGGTCAGCGGGGGCTGCTCTCCCTTACCGTGCACACGCTCCTCGTTGTGGTGGTTTCCCGTGTTGCAGAGCCCAGGCTCTCGGCACACGGGTTTCAGTAGCCGCAGTACTCGGGCTCAGTTACTGCAGGTTGTGGGTCCTAGAGTTCCTGAGGTCCAGTAGTTGTGATGCATGAATTTTAAGTTGCCTGAGGCATGTGGAATCCTCCCAGACCAGGGATCAAACCCCTGTTCCCTGCATTGGCAGGCAGATTCTTATCCACTATACCACTAAAGAAGTTCTGGAATTAGTTTTGATATGTGATATACGGACAGAATCTAACATGATTCTGTTTTTACCCTCAGGTGCATCACTGATTTCATCTTTAAAGAAATGTCTATTCAACTCCTTAGTCCATTTTGAATCAAACTGTTTTATTGTTGTTGTTGAGTTGTGGGGGTTCTTTACATATTCTGGATACTAACCCCTTATAAAATATATGGTTGGCAGATATTTTCTCATGGGTTGCCTTTTCATTCTATGGATGGCATCCTTTAATGCACAAATGATTAACACTGTTAAATGTTAACACACTTTTCCACTATAAATTCTTCCATATGCTAGGATCTGTCTCAGGCTATTCCTTCCTGTTTCTGTTCATGAACCAGGACAATGACATTTTAATTACTGCCACATTATAATGCATTTTACAGTGTGGTCAAGGAGGTATCTCTCTTTACTCTTCTTTGTTTAAAACAAAAAAAAGCTCTGTATTTTCCAGAGTGGACTTTATAATCATCTGGGACTGTGTTATATTCATTAGGATTTTGCTTAGGACAATATTAACTCTAAAATTTAATGAATTTGACATATTTAATCTTTCTACATAGCAACATTAGTATTTTTCTCTATTTATTTCGTCTTATTTCCTACCCCTATTGAGATTATCTGTTTTTCCTCAGACAGATCCCATGCACTCATTGCAAGGATCAGTGCCCTTGACCCAAACCATTGGCAGCAAAGAGGAGATTGTATCCTTTTACTTAGACGGTGAGACCTCCACTTCCATCAGACACATCCTATTTACTAAAGTAGCTGGAGAAGCCAAAAGAAATCTGAGAAGCCTAATTCACTTTCATACTTTTCTGGAATAAGCCTAGAAGTCTGGGTCTCTGACTCTGCCCTCAGGACAGCCCATCTACAATTTTCCTTTTCCCATTTTCCTGCCATTAGACTTAGATGAAGCAAGTAATTCCATTTGGTCTGATATATTGATGATTTAATGTTATGTGTCATATGCCATTGCAGAGGCTTAATGATTATTTCTGCTGATACAATCTTCTAGAATATGAAGGCCAGGGACATCTAAGTGTATACTTTGAGCTAACCTAGGATGTGGTTTATAGGAGGTAAAAATGAGCATTAGGAAAGATAAATTCTCAAAGCCTTTTAAAAAATATTATTTTCAGTTAACTCCATCATTCAGAAACCATATTAGTCTTTAGGGACTTCCCTGACCATCCCGTGATTAAGACTTCACCTTCCAATGCAGGGGGTACAAGGTCCATCCCCGGTTGGGGAGCTAAGATCTCACATGCCTTAGAGCCAATAAAACCCCCAACACATAAAACAGAATCAGTATTGTAACAAATTCAATAAAGACTTTAAAAATAATATAATGAAATTTAAAAGATAAAATGACTTTAAGAAAACAAACAAAAACAGTATTAATCTTTATATTAAACTCAAAAGCATTTTACTTCAATATGTTGGTGAACATTTACTGCGTATCTATTATATGTCAGGCATTTTGCATATGTTATAAATAATCTTTAAAATAACATTGAAGAACAGATATTAATCACCACAGCTATGGCCTATTGAGTGTGCACAACACATGAGGCCCAGTGCTGAATGTTTTACATAGATTATTGTATTTTTATATAGCATATATTGTTGTAAAATTCTAACTGATTTTTTTTCTGTGATATTTCTTGTATCTGATCCAGAAAGCCAGATATTTTAATTTTTCAAAGAAGGTAAAACAAAGAGGAAAAAAAGAAAGCTTTTAGAAATCCTGGCCTTTAAGGGAGAAAGCAGAGAAATAAACTCTTGGGGGAGGCACATGTTAGTAAATAGGACTTCTTGACCCAAGCAATTGATCAATGTCCTGAGCCAGAGAGTAGGAGAAAGTTCCCTGGGCCTTGCCTGTCCCACCCAGTCACACCCTACCCTTGGAGGAGGGCTAGAGTCTTATTCTTTGGGTGCAGCCTCAGGGAGGCAGAAAGACTCCAGGGATGAAGGGGCTGTGTGGTATTCTTAGGCAGGTGGGCCTTTTGCAGTATCATGGAGACGTGAAGAACTGCAGAATGTCTAGTCCTGACAAGTCTTACTTACAGGAACCAAGGATGCTCCAGGTCGTGTGGATAGAAGACCAGGGGCCAGACAGGATGATGGCGTCTCAGTGGACACCAAAAACCCCTGTCTGCCCTGTCTCCTGTCTCTGGTCACGAGGTAAGTCCCCCAAAATCTAAAGGGAAAAAAGGAAAGGCGTCCTTGAGAAAAGTGGAGTGCTGCATATGTGTGTATGGTGGGAGCGAGTGGGACCTGTGACCCCTGAATCGGCAGCTGGGCAAGCCCCCTGATGGAATGCAGCCTCACTCTGTGAGGTAGACTCAGGTACAGAAGCAATCCTGCCTGATGTCATACAGAGAAGGACTACGATTTGAGTCTAAACTGATTCTAAATCTGAAATCCTAGGGGTTTATTTGCAGCAACATGGATACAACTGGAGATTATCAGACCTAGTGAAGTAACTCAGAAAGAGAAAGACAAATGTCATACAAAATGACTTATATGTGAAATCTGAAATATGACACAAATGAATGTATCTATGAAACAGAAACAGACTCACAGACGTAAAGAACAGACTTGTGTTTGCTGAGAGGGTAAGGCTGGGGGAGAGATGAAGTGGGAGGCTGGGATTAGCAGATGTAAGTTGTTATATATAGAATGGTTGAAAAACAAGGTCTCACTGTATAGCACAGGAACCATATTCAATATCCTATGATAAACCATATGGAAAAATATAAAAAGAAGGTGTATATATGTGTGTGTGTGTGTGTATAACTGAATTACTTTGCTGTACAGTAGAAATTAACATAACATTGTAAATCAACTACACTTCAAAAATAAAAAGAGAAAAAAGAGCAAAATCCTAGGGGCTTATCACTGTGATAGAGCACCTTGGGGTTTACAGATGGTAAAAATGACACAAACTCACCCACAGCCTGGAGCTCACAGCTGGGAGCTGGGAGCTAAGGTCGGCCTTGGCGCCTAGTCCCCTGAGCCTCACGGCCTCCACAGGGTGGCCATGTGCTCATCTTAAGGCCTCTCTTTTTAATTCTATGGAACAAATGTTGGCCAATCTCCCAGATGGCATATGGATATTCATAGTAGAGTAGATTATTCGAGCTTGAAAGGAAATGACTTAGTCCAATGGCTTCATTTGGAGCTCACAACATTTAAGCCTAGACTTAACCCAAGATCACAAAGCCAATGAATGTTAGATGAGAGTCTAGAACTGTTTACCTGGACCATAATACCAGCCACACTTGACTTTTAAAATGTTCATTTTTTAAGAAGTAACATAAATACCAAGCATCATCAAAAATTGAGATAATGAGACATGGCCATTGTAACTTCTGGAGGTAATGATACTTCTTTCTCCACGGTTATGATACCAGTTTATACAAACAGTAACAATTATGGGATCTGGCGATTTCCTTGTACCACTAGGGTTACCATGTTGAAGATGCAGATGTAGAACATTTCCATCATTTTAGAAAGGCCCATGGGACAACACTGCTCTATAGAAAATCAATCAAGGAGTTAAATGAAGTTGATGGAGTTCACTCCACTGTCAATCTCCAAAATGTCCTTGGTATCAAAATGGTGGGGTTAATACATCCTGCACTCACCTCTGTATGTTATACAGAAGACAATATTAGTTAAATGAATGGCAACTTAATTTTACAATTCCCCAGGCTTGCATGTAAAGATCCATCTCACTGTGACATCACCAACACTGAATACATGTTTTGGCAGATGTGTTTCTATTTTATGATGCTCTCTTCAAAAGAAGCAATTTTTGGACTTATAAATTTTATCCTCTTTTGCTTTTTCAATTTATTAATTTGAGTTTTGCCCTTATATTTCAGAAATATCCATTCACCTAAACCATAATAAAACTAGTCACAATCAAGTATGTTTTTTATCTGTTGTCTCAACCTAGGAGTAATGCATTAATACTTTCCATAACAATTGAGTTTTTGAAGTTTTCTCCTTGTATTTGAGCTTTAAAATTTCCTTGTGATGATATGTTATTTTTCACATGGTAAGAAATAATACAGAGAGATCATGCATATAGTTTAACTCAGTTCCCCCCAGTGGTAACATTTGTAAAACTGTAGTATAATATCACAACCAGAATATCAACACTCAAACAATCTATGGATCTCATTCAGATTCTCCCAGTTTTACTTGTACTTGTGTATGTGACTGTGTATGTGTGTTTAGCTCTAAATAATTTATCACAGTTAAAATACTGAACAAATCCATCACCACAAGGACCCCTCTCTTGATTTATATTTTTTCTGAAGGAGTGCTTGAGTTCACATGCAACACGCTGGGGATATCTGGTTTGTGGGTTAAGGGGCAGGGAAATTCAGAAAGTTTATTTCTGAGGGGAAATAAAAGGATGTGGGTATAAGAAAGTGAAAGTGAAGTTGCTCAGTCGTGTCCAACTCTTTGGGACCCCTTGGACTGTAGCCCACGAGGCTCCTTTATCCATGGAATTTTCCAGGCAAGAATACTAGAGTGGGTTGCCATTTCCTTCCCTAGGGGATCTTCCCAACCCAGGGATCAAACCCAGGTCTCCCGCATTGCAGGCAGACGCCTTACCATCTGAGCCACCAGGGAAGCCCTGTGGGTATAAGGGAAGAGAAAAAAGGAACTAAACTTCAGACATAAACAAACACTCAAGGTTAGCCTGATATTTTGTTGTTGTTGTTCAGTAGCTACATCATATCCAACTCTTTGCAATGCCATGGACTGCAGCACACTAGGCTTTCCTGTCCTTCACTGTCTCCCCGAGTTTGCTCAGCCTCATGTCCATTGAGTCGGTGATGCTATCTAACCATCTCACCCTGTCACCCCCTTCTTCCCTTGCCCTCAGTCTTCCCCAAAATCAGGGTCTTTTCCAAAGAGTTGTCCAAAGTATTAGAGCTTCAGCTTCAGCATCAGTCTTTCCAATGAATAATCAGAGTTGATTTCCTTTAGGATTAACTGGTTTGATCTTCTTGCATTCCTAGGGACTCCCAAGAGTCTTCTCCAGCACCGCAACTGGAAAGCCTGATATATAGATGCCAAAAGAGGCTTGGTTCATGTTCTCAGCATAACCTCAATGCTAAACTTCATCTCTACCTACAGACCCAATAACCTTCTCTAAGCTAATATGTCCAAAAGACAACCCTTGATCTTTCTCCTTCTGCCTGATCTTCTCTTCCTTCAGGCTTCCCTCTTTCAGTAAACACTAGCATTAATCATTTCCCATTCTTGGCGTTATCCTCTCCTACACATATCCAGTCTTTCAGCAAAACCTGTTGGCTTTACCTTCAAAGTACAGTATGAACCTGACCTTGTCTGTAGCCCCTCCTCCACCCCCATCCCACCCCATTATCCTTCACTGTCTTATTGTGATGACTCATAACTTGTTTCCTGCTTTCTGCTGTTACCCCTATATTTCATTCTTCTCTCAGTTGGAGCAATTCTTTTGAAAAAAGGTCAGATTATGTCTCCTTTGCTCAAAACACTCCCTTGGCATCCACATCTTATCAGAATGAAATGTAAGTTGCTATTTTGGTCCTCAAGTCCATTCCTAAGTCTGTCTATCAGCCACCTTCTCTTTCAACCACTTTCCCCTTTGCTCCCTGTGCTCCAGATTTTGTGTTCAGATTTTGTCCTTTCTGTTCATCAAACATGCCCAACCCTGCTCAATCCTGGGCTCCTTGACGGGCGCAGCTCCCTCTGCTTGGAAGGCTGCCTGAAGCTATACAGCATATTCCTCATTTCATCCAGGTCTCTGTCCCGGGTCCCATTTAAGAGAGGTTTTCCTGACTACTGGGACTTCAGCTCCCTTCTCTTCTGTGGGAGCCCTTTGCCTAGTGTCATCCTAGTATTACAAACACGCTTTTCATTGGTCTGTTATCCTTCCTGTTACTTGCTTGTTAGCCAATTGAAAGCCAGGATTTTGCCTATTATCTCCCTGTTGTTGCCCCTGGACCTCTCCTGGTATCTGCCACATAGAAGACAACTTAATGAACCTTGTTTGAGTGGGTGAATAAATGTCATTGTTCTATACCATGAACCATAGTAAATGTGAAATGATGTAAGAGAATGAAGCCTCACAATAGGTCAGCATACTAGCTATTGTTAAATTCTCTGATGGGTGTTGGAAAAATTAAAATTTCTGTATGATCTGCTGAAGCTACTGAGTGCCACTCGTCACAACTCTTGTCATACTCAACTCATTAAAGTAGTGGAGGCGCACTGTGTATCTAACTGAATGAGCGTAAACCAGGAAGGTAAGGACACAAATGTAAAGTCTGCGGGTTGAAGTTAACGCGGAAAAGTGTAGTATTAAGTAAACCTAAGGGAGCAGTGACATGTACTCTGCACTGACAGATCTATACAGGGTTACAGGGCAGGAGGAATTTCATCTCTTGCAAAAGAGAGGAAAGAGTGAAATGGAGAAGGCAGGATTGGCACTATTTAAATCTACGCCTTTGCGTTTTATCTCCTAATTGTGACCCAAGGTTATAAATCAAGATAATAAAAGCTGATAAACGCATTGCCTTAATTTCCCCCCCAGGGGAGGTAAAGGCAGATGGAAGAAAGCATCAAAACAAAACCTCTCTGGCAGAGACTCCTCATTACTGTTCATTTTATTTCCTGGCATTCAAAGATAAAGAGTGCAGTTTTTACTTGTCGTTGCAGAGGAGATGGAGCCTGGGGTCAGATAATAGCAGTGGAAGCCACAAGAGAGAAAGTTTCTTTTAGAGTGAGAAGTTAGAAGGGTTCTCAATGACGCTGCAAATACTGTGCACAGGTCCTTTGTGCTCACAACCCAAATCTGGGGTCCACACTCGGCTCTTAGACAGAAATAAATATTCCTAACAACTTTACTTTCAGAGGTTTAGATGGAAGGGTCAGAAATTAAACCAAAGTTGGAGGGAATTAATCTCTAGTTCAGCTGATTCCTTGCTAAATATCTACCTCCTGAGGTTCTACAGTCAAAAAGGCAGGTATTCTAGAGACTTAGCTTCTCCCCCTTTCTTTATTAAAGTGATAGAGAATTTAAAAAAAAAAAAAAAGAATAAGAATATATTCTCTACAGTATTTAACAATGCACCTCTGTCTCCAGAGATCTCCAGAATGTGCTGGTAAGTTACTTTTATCTCTCATGAGAAATAGGAGGCAAATGAGAAATACAGGTAATCTCTTAGAAACCTTCAAAATAGGAAATTTGGGACTGCCCTGGAAGTCCAGTGGTTAAGATTCTGTGCTGCCACTGAACCCATTGAACCCACAGGGGACACATGTTCAGTCCTTGGTTGGGGAACTAAGATTCCACATGTGTGGCAAAAAAAAAAAAGAAAAGAAAAGTTAAACTTCCATGAAGTCAGAAATTTACTCCATAAAACTAACTTAAGAAAATAATTTCTATCTTTGAAAACTCTCCAGAGCTTGCAGTGAAGGGTAAAATCCACACCAGAGTTCTCCTTCCTTGTCCTGCCTTTGTTCCCTGAGTGAAGGTCATGGTAAAGATGGTGTAAGATGAGAAGAGGCAAATGAAGAAGCTGGGGCTTGAATAATGCACAAGCTGGAGCATTCCCATGGGAGCAAGTGGGAGTGAACTGTGGCTCCCAGGTCTCTAAACAGGGGTCACTCATTCACGGCCAGCAGGCTGATGGTGCTTTGAGAAGGAGGGCAGGGTGTGAACTCAATCCTGGCTCCCCCTTTTGCTTCTTAGTTCAGTGACCATGAGCCCTCAGTTTCCTTGTCTGTCAGTTACATAACTTTTTAAACATTTTTTTTAATGGACTATTTTTAAAGTCTTTATTGAACTTGCTACAATATTGCTTCTTTTATTTATTTATTTTTTGACCTTGAGGCAAGTGGGATCTTAGCTCCCTGACCAGAATCAAAAATGCACCCCCTGCTTTGGAAGGTGAAATCTTAACCACTGGAATAACACGGATGCCCCTACATAAATTGTTTAATTAAACAATGCATAAATGTGACTCCACTGGTACCTATTGCATAGCAGGTGCTCCAAAAATGCCCATTTTCTTATCTCCTTATTACCTTTACTAAGAACAGGATGATGGGGCCCGTGGACTTGGCAAGGAGAATATACTGTCAATAGATCATAAAGCACATTACTTGGTGTGCCATAAAAAGACAGTAACAGAATTAGAGGAGGAGACACTAGCTAGAGGGGTCAAAGGAGCCTTCCAAAAGCAGTTTTCCCAAAAGCACCTTGAGGCCCCCGTGCCTGGTCTCCTATTCACATCTACTTGCCTCCCAAATTCCAAGTTCAGCTTTATTTATTTATTTATTTATTTATTTTTTGGCCTCATCATGTGGCATGTAGAACTTCTCTGACCAGGAATCAAACCCATGCCTCTTGCATTGGAAGCACAGAGTCTTAACCACTGGACCACCAAGAAAGTCCTCTGCTTTCATCTTGATCTGGCTCCACCTTTACTCCCCCAAACATTTCATTTATGGACTTTGGCTTCTCTAACTGCCCCATTCTCTGCTTTTCCCAGGAGGCAGTTTCCTGCTCCCAGCCCCCATCTGGGAGACACACCTCACTGTGGGTAAGTGGCCCTTCTGTCACCTTTCCTCTTCTAATGGTGAGATCAAGGCGACTAGAAGTACTAGGTTCAGCAGAACGAAACCTAGGCTTTCGTTCCCATAGCATGAATTTGCCTTTCTTTGTATTGGCTGTTGGGACCACATGGGTGTAAGCCCTGAAGTGTAAATGCATTATTAGGGATTTGAATGATTTTTATTTCCAAAACTAAATCTTAAACATGTGACTTAACATCATCATCGTCCTTTAAGTGCTTCTGATTTTAGAAAGACATTCTATTGGCATCTGATACTATTAACTGAGGCATGAGTTTGCCTTCATCAGAGGCAGAAAAATGTCTTTGGAAGGAAACAATATCATTACAACTCAAACATGCAAAACTGTATCAAATCAGCAATCTTTCAACTATTTCAATTTTAAATATTTATTTTATTCTCACTACCTGTTGTTGTTAATGAGTCTGACTCTTTGTGACCCTGTGATGGCAACACCACACCAGTCTTCCCTGTCCTTTACTATCTCCTGGAGTTCGCTCAAACTCGAAACCTCTGAGGAAGATAAAGAAATAGAGAGTAACCTTGTCTTGAGAAGAAATTGCTGCTCAGCTTTAGATGTAGTAGAGTAGAAAGAAAAAAACTGCCTGACTGATAAAAAAGAATGAAATTTTGCCATTTGCAACAGCATGGATGGTCTTGGATGGTATCATGTTTAGTGAAATAAGTCAGGCAGAGAAAGACAAATACAATATGATTACACTTGTATTGTGATATCATATGTGGACTCTAAAAAGTAAAACAAACTAGTGAACATAGCAAGAAAGAAATACACTCACAGGTAATAGAGAACAAACTAGTGGTTCACTACTGGGGAGAGGGAAGGGGGAAGGGGGAAGACAAGGGCAGGGGATTAAGAGGTGCAAACTATTTTATACAAACTATTTATACAAGCTATTTTATACAAACATGTATAAAATAAATAAGCTATAGCACTGGAAGTATAGTGAATATCCTCTAATGCCTATAAATGGAGCATAACGTTTTGAAATTGTAAATCACTATGTTCAACACCTGAAACTTATATAATATTGTAAATCAACTATATTTTAATTAAAAAAAAAACCTGCCTGGCTGAACAATGTTAAATTATTTACTACACAGTGCTCATGCAGTGGGAGTCTGTGAAATGCTGTGTTATTTTTAAGCCTAAATAACTTCAGTGATTACCATAAACCCTTAGAAATTCTCTGTACCCAATATCAAGAATATAACTTTCTAAATAAATCTCAATGCTGAGAATTAAATGCGCATTGAATTAAAAGCTATGGAGAAGCCTGTCTCTAGCACTAGGTACTCCCACCTTCGATTCTGTTCAGTCGCTCAGTCATGTCCAGCTTTTTGCGACCCCATGGACTGTAGCACGCCACGCTTCCCTGTCCATCACCAACTCCCAGAGCTTCCTCAGAATCATGTCCATCGAGCTGGTGATGCCATCCAACCATCTCATCCTCTGCCATCCCCTTCTCGTCCTGCCTTCAATCTTTCCCAGCATCAGGGTCTTTTCCAATGAGTCAGCTCTTTGTATCATGTGACCAAAGTATTGGAGTTTCAGCTTCAGCATCAATCCTTCCAATGAATATTCAGGACTGATTTCCTTTAGGATGGACTGGTTGAATCGCCTAGTCCAAGGGACTCTCAAGAGTCTTCTCCAACACCACAGTTCAAAAGCATCAATTCTTTGGCATTCAACTTTCTTCATAATCCAACTCTCACATCCATACATGACTACTGGAAAAACCATAGCTTGGAGTACACAGAGCTTTGTTGGCAAAGTAATGTCTCTGCTTTTTAATATGCTGTCTAGGTTTGTCATAGCTTTTCTTCCAAGGAGCCAAGTGTCTTTTAATTTCATGACCGCAGTCACCATCTGCAGTGATTTGGAAGCCAAGAAAATAAAGTCAGTCATGGTTTCCACTGTTTCCCCATCTATTTGCCATGAAGTGATGGGACCGGATCCCATTATCTTAGTTTTTTGGATGCTGAGTTTTAAGCCAACTTTTTCACTCTCCTCTTTCACTTTCACCAAGAGGCTCTTCAGTTCCTCTTCACTTTCTACCATAAGGATGGTGTCATCTGCATATCTGAGGTTATTGATATTTCTCCCAGCAATCTTGATTCCAGCTTGTATTTCATCCAGCCTGGCATTTCACATAATGTACTCTCCTCCCACCTTCCTTTATCCTAAAATTGAATATATCCCAAATCTAGGTCTTGAATCGCTGGTCCTCTCACTAAAGCATGCTAACCTAGGCTCTGCTTTACCTTTGCGGCTCCATCTTCAGATTAATCACCCTTCTGATCCGGATCAGGTTTTCCTATTGCTTCTTGGATTTGGACAGCTTACCACATTCAGTGTCTACCAGTGGGAATCCCTTCCTAAAACTGCTGTTTCTTCATGGGTGCTGAAATCTGCCCTCTTGTATAACACCAGAATATTGACTCCTTTAGCATTTTTGGTAGATAAGGAGGCACTGCTAGTTTCCATCCACTTGGGAAATTCTCTCTCCCCTAAATCCCCTTTGTTCTGACCATTTCTAGGTCACACCACCAGGGGCCCCCAGAGAAGTGTTGTTTAGTCCTAAGTCTTATCAGATTCTTTGTGACCCGGTGGACTGTAGCCTGCCAGGCTCCACTGTCCATGGGATTTCCCAGGCAAGAATGCTGGAGTGGGTTGCCATTTCCTTTTCCAAGGAATCTTTCCCATCCAGGGATCGAATCCACGTCTCCTGCATCGGCAGGCAGATTCTTTACTACTGAGCCACCAGGGAAGAACTTACAGAGAAAAGTCATAGCCCAAACTTCTCCCTGACTATTTAATGCCTGATTTTCAGTTCTCAAAGTATAAATAAATCTTAGAGACCTCATTTTTCCAGTGACTGCATATTATTTTGATGTCTTTTTCAAGAATTCTATTTTAAGAATTCTAAAATATACACTCAAAAGTATTGGGGTATGTTCCAGTAAAATATTCCCCACTATTAATTTTTGGAAGACTGAGTGCTTTCCCCTAAGCATCTTCATTTCAAAGCTCTTTTTGGTTTTCCAGGATTATTCCAGTGTGGAGAAAAAGAATCAGTTCCTTTATGTCATATTTTGTTGAAGATCCAATATTTAGTTTTTTTAAATCTCTAAGATTATTTATGCTTTTCATTGTTTTCTATTTAAAGTTTGCTTTTTCTGCCCTGTCCAGTTATGAACTGAACTAATGTTATATGAGACTATGCACTTAAATGCTGAATTCAGCACTGGGATGAATTCCAATAAATGAACACTTAAAACTCAGTAACTCAGTGGTAGATGGGAAATTATTTTTAAAAAAACACAGACTTGTTAAATATATATATACGCACAAAAAAACCACAATCTAAACCCTGAGTTTTTTTTTTTCTTTTCAACATTTTAAAATATATAAACAACTGATTGTAGGTGAATTCACTTGCTTTCATCAGTAGTGTTAGTTGGGAATTATTTTCACTGTAAGTCAAGAAGAAGAGAACATCAAACACTGAATAAAAAAAAATAAATGTTACTTTTGTGGCATCAAAGTTAGAAGAATTTAGGGGGGAGCTAGAGCATTGACACTTCAGTGATTTGGAGGAAAGAGGTCTTAAAGCTATTTTGAATATCAAAGAAGAAATTCCTGATAAATGTTACTTTATATTAACCCACATTTAACAAGGCTGGAGCTACTGAAGAATGACACTGTAAGAAGATGCTGATATTCGACTTCGATCAGCTACATACTTTCATGACTCAACTAAGAATATCTGTAGAATTAAATAGTCAAGCACATAATTGGTATTCCTAACAATTCACTCACAAGGACACATTTCTATTGATAAGAAACCTCCCCGGAAAGACAGTGGAATTGCCCCATGAATTATGAAGAGGCTTGTCTCCATGTGCAGCTCTTTGATACTATCTGATGGGATCACTGCTCTGAGCACCTCCTAATGTATTTGCTACTGAATTAGTAATAGGTTTCCAACCTCAAGGCACTTTCCCCCACATTCAGCCTTTTATTGTGCGGTAGGCTGAGTTGAGATATATAACTAACACAGCTTCCTTTTTCTTTATTTCTTTGCTTTTAAAGTGTCACCCAAAGATGCAACAAGAATGTATAATGTAATATCTACTTACAGTGCTTTAGCATGACAGGAAATGTTTTTATTCTCCCCCAGAAATCTTACCTTGAATTTACTTTAACAACAACTAGGCTGATACAACCCTTTCACTGAACCTTGTCGTGTTCGGGTTCCTCTCCTGCCACAGAGTTCATTTGCTTTTGAAAAATATCCAGATGAAATTTGAGAGAGAAAAGCTGGTTATTTTGTCATTTAGAAGAAAAGTACTGGCTAAAAACAGAACAGGCTTTTAGAGCCTTAGCATCGAATACGGTCATTAGGTAGTTCTCAGCCAACCCTGGAACAGTGCTGGAAAAGAACCCCATGGATCACCTTTGGCATGAATAGAATGTAAAAATACTTTCATCCACCTTGAGATTCTGGCTCAGGAACCATAGACTGCAGCTAAGGCATTCAACTGATGAATTTTATTTTTAAAAAGACATACAGGCTATTTCCAGAAGAAAAGTTTGTTCTCCTCTCAAAAGGAAAGCTATGGGGTGACACTCTAGAACAAGGAAATATTGCTAACAGAATGGTTTGGACCAGGGCCCTCTGCCTATTGGGCTTCCCTTGTGGCTCAGATGGTAAAGAATCCACCTGCAATGCAGGAACTGCATTTGATCCCTGGGTCAGGAAGATCCCCTGGAGAAGGGAACGGCTACCCACTCCAGTGTTCTTGTCTGGAGAATTCCAAGGCGGGATACAGTCCCTGGGGTCACAAAGAGCCAGACACAACTGTGTGACTTTCACTTTCCTCTGTTTCTACAACTACTACTATTTATACCCAAATTAAAATTCACCTGTAAGGTGAGATATAGTCTTTTTGTCAACCTTATTTATTTACCTTTAATCTCCCTCTATTTTAAATCAACAAGCACATGTATTTAGTTTTATATTTAGATATCCCCTATGCTGTAGGTTTGGCAATATAGATATTGTAACTAGACTTTATGCCATTTTCCCTTCTGTTCTATTTTATGTTTCCTAGATTTAAAATACTATTGGTTTCATATTAGTGATCTGGAATATGGTTTTTTTCTACTCTATCTAATTAAGTCTCTGAACCTTCTGTTACTCTGTGACTTACTGGAGAAGTTTTATAGAAAAAAAAATTTTTAAAGGAGGAAGCGCTCTTTGCTAAGGGTTCAGCCACCATCACCTCTTTATTTACTCCTGGGAAATTAGAGAAAGAGCAGATCACCCCTCAGGGTGGTAAACATCTGTGTCTTCAGGGAGTTGCTATCCACTCCTGGGTGTGAAATTATTGGCAAAGTTGTGAACTTAACTAGCTGCCCCGGTCTTAAGTGGACTAGTGAGTCCCAGGCCACCCGAACCTATAGAGTAAATGCCTCTCAGGCTACTTCAATCTTGATTTCAAGGAAGGGTGAAAAAGCAATGTCACTTCTCCACAACACTGGCTCTCTCTTTTTCTATTAAATGTGTTTGCGCCATAGGAAATGATATGGAAAATGTAAGAAAGTCTGGAGCTCTGAGGCCCTAAAATATTTCCCTTTGATGTTCAGCATAAGTTACCCAAAGGACATATGTCTTTTAGACCTAAGTTTCTGAAACTGAGTGATCGCCAGCCTCTTATGCATGATCAGTCCTATGAAGAAATGAATTCGACTTCCTTACAGTCATTTTGTATTTTATATTTCTGTTTCCTTTTACTAAAAGTTTACTTAGATCTCAGCATGATGACTCTGATACACTTGGTTGTGAAATTAATGAGGACAAAACTCAGGTTAATATTTTGAAACATCCCTCGAATAATGCAAGCTGTTTTCTCAAAAGCTTTCACTTTCTCTGTTACCCCTGGATGGGATTCCTCGGCAAGCACTTCATGCTGTTTGTAAAGGTCTCTGCAGGAACTCCACTCTTCCATCATTCCCAGTGTGTGTTTACCCTGGATGCTCTTCTGATTTTGTTTTTCCACAATCTCCTTGAGGCTTTGCTCATATTTTTGTTCCCTTTGGATCTACTTCCTCTTACATCCATGTATCTAAATTAGAAATGTAAAATACCTGATCAAAATAATGCCCATGAGAGAGAAAAAACGTATTTAATGAAAACTTTTAGAAAATATGGAAAAATCCAGAATCAATTAGAACAAGTTATTTTTTTCTTTGAGTTTGTTCTGACTTATAATTTAAACTATGTTGATGTTTTATGTACCATTTAAGCCACCTTAAATACATTTTAGGATGAGGTAAGAAAAAAATATAGTAAATAATTATATGTATATATGTATATATTGTAATTACATATAGTAAAAATATAGCATATAATTTCAAGAGCAAATGTTTACATAGTACTTGATACATGCCAGTTACTGACCTAAGAAATTTCTGTATGATAACTCTTCTACCTTGCTACTGCCTCATGGATTGAGTGCAATTATTATCCGTTTTTACAGATGAGGCAGTGGAGGCAAAGAGTTTTCCATATCATGTGAATATCACATAACTAGTAACTGCAGAGCCAAGATTTAGACCTGAGTCATCTAGCTATGGCACTTACATTCTGACCACTGAGCCACACCCCTAATTCACAAATAAATTATTTGCTTAGTTAACAGCTGAACTCCGATGGAAAGTTTTGGGTTTTTTATTTTTATTCTTTTACTTATCCTACTCCTTAACTAATAGCAATATGCTTATCCTACTCCTGACTTCCTAATAATAAGATTTAGACCTTCCAGCCCTACAATCCTTCCTCTCTTACCCACACACTCTCATCCCCTCCTTCCATCTTTCAATACAGTTTCATACAATATTATGCATTTTAATTATTTTTAGTTATTTTTCTTTCACGATTGTTTTTCTTGGTTTGGTTTGGAATTTATTTGGTTTTCCTGGGAGTTAATAATTAACTTGTTTTTTCATTTGGTTGAAATGTATACTATTGTTAAATCTTGCCAAAGCTCTAAAACCTGTAGAATTCCTCAATACATTCACCAATCACCAGTTAGGAAATCTACTAAACCCTGGCT
The DNA here is from genome assembly GCF_019320065.1 of Cervus canadensis. NCBI lineage: Eukaryota > Metazoa > Chordata > Mammalia > Artiodactyla > Cervidae > Cervus > Cervus canadensis. The sequence continues at coordinate 73,795,652 of NC_057388.1, read as the reverse complement.
TCTTTTCCATCACGCTCCCAGGACCCTTTGCTCATCTCCCGTCAGATCTTTCTGTCTCTCAGCGTTGATGGTCACCGGGCTCTCCACTTCAGCCTCTTCCTGAAATTGCCCTCCTCTGTCATCTTGAATCCTCTCTCTTCGGCATCAGATGACTTAGCCTTTTGTACGAATTCATTTTAGGAAGCATGGAGGTCAATTTCTGAGAAAGAATACAAGGAAGCAAATTGAGAGATAGCACAGGTCTAAAAGTCTGTGTTCTACTCTCACACTTGATTGACAACATGGTTATCCTCGAACTAGAAGTTGATAATAATGTTCCAGAGACTGGAAGGCTTCCAGCATTGCTGTTATTAAGCACAACGGGATTCCAATCCCTGATCCTTTACATAAGCCCATCGTATTTATTTGTTTCTAGGAAATTCATAACCTTCTCTTCACCTCTTGTGCTCTGAAATTTCACAGTAATGTGCTTTACTATGGGCTATTTTGAAGTGGCTCTTGTGATTTAAAAAACCATATCCTCCCATTCTAGAAACATGTTTTACTGTCTCTTTGCTAATGTGTTCCCATCTACTTTCTCTCTTTTCTGTTTTTTGAATCTACTAACCATTTAATACACACCTTCAAGATTGATCCTCTGTCCTATTTATCTTCATCTTTCTATTTCTTTGTCTTTCCAAGGAAATATACTAGACTTTACCCCCTGGGTTGTTTTGTTTTGGTTTTCTTTTTTTTTGAAACAGCGTTTTTATTTTCTATGAAACATTTTTATTTCATGATTTTTCCTTTTTTAAATTTTTTTGAGAATTGTAAAACCCATGAGAATAAGTGTTGTTTTTGGTGGTGGTGTTCAGTTGCTCAGTCACCTCTGACTCTTTGTGACTCCGTGGATTGCAGGACACCAGGCTTCCCTGTCCTTCACTGTACCCCAAAGTCTGCTCAAAATAAGTGTATAAGTAATAAATGTGCAGTTTATTGTATTACTATAAAAATAAGCCCCCTTTAGCCACCAATCTAGGTAAGAAACAGAGCAATGCCAGCTGCCCCAATACCCAGATACATACGCCAAATACAATCTTTTCTCACTCCCTAAATATAACTGCTGTCCTGACCTGGGAAATGGCCGTTCCCTTGCTTTGTTTACATTAATAATCACCACACATAATGAGGCATCCCTGATGGCTAAGATGGTAAAGAATCTGCGTGCAATCCAGGAGACACAGGTTCAATCTCTGGGTCAGGAAGATCCCCTAGAGAAGGCAATGGCAACCCACTCCAGTTTTCTTCCCTGGAGAATTCCTTGGACAGAGGAGCCTGGTGGGCTACAGTTCACGGGGTCACAAAGAGTCAGACATGACAAGCAACTAACACTTTCACTTTTCATGCATTCTTAAAAACTACAGCTAAGTTTCCCTTTTTTAAAAATCATGATTTAACTGGAGTTGTACTGTGTAAGCTATTTTTAATCTTTTGTTCAACATTATGTCTGAGAAATTCATCCATGTTGCATGTGAGTTCATTTTTAGTCTTAACAGCCATCTATTGCACATATATGCTATAATGTGTGAATTCTTTTTACTGTCAATAGATATTTATGTTAGACATATGCTTATGAGTGGGATTTCTGGGTCATAGGGTTGGTATATCCTCACTTTAGTAAAGAAGATTAAAGCGTCTGCCCATATGTTCTCCCAATTCTCCCCACTCAACAATGTGAGCCCTCCATTTGCTCCTCACCAACTTTTAAACTTGTTTGCTTTCTAATTTTAGCCATTCTAGAAGCGGGAAATGGTAATTAAACAGTGATGTTTAGTCACTAAGTGGTGTCTGACTCTTTTGCACCCCCTTGGCTTGCAACCCACCAGTCTCTTCTGTCCATAGGATTTCCCAGGCAAGACTACTGCAGTAGGTTGCCATTTCCTTCTCCAGGGGGTCTTCCTGACCCAGAGATCAAACCCGTGTCTCCTGCATTGGCAGGTGGAGTCTTTGCCACTGAGTCACCAGGGAAGCCCTGTGGTTTTAATGTGTATTTTCTTGATCACAGATGATATTGTGATTCATTGTTTTTTTGTTCACTCCTAGGTTAAAATTCACTAGAAATTGATACTCTAGATGGTGTAAAGGCAAGGTCAAGTTTTTTTGAATGAGGATATCCAGTTTTCCCCAAGATATTCACTGAACTCTGTCCTTATTTTCTGCTTTTTAGATTTCATTATAAATCGTGCATTCATGCTTCTGTTTCCAGGATATTGATCCCATTGCATTGGTCTGTTTGTCTTTCTGTGCAACAATTTCACTCTGTCTTAATCATAGCAACTTTATTATGTCTTTGTATTCAGTAGAACAAGTATTTCCAAATTCTTGTTGCACTTTCAAAGCAATTCCAAAATCTGCTTGTTAAGTTTCACTCATGCGTACACACACAGAAACAATGTCTTGGGATTGTTTTGTTTTTGAGTTTGCATTGAATCTATGTATCAATTTGAGATATTTGCAATATTGAGTCTTCCATTTCACAAACACAATCTGTATCTCTATTTAAGTTTTATTATCCTTTCTCAACAAGGTATAATTAAATTTTTGCTCAGGGGTCTTAAAAACTATTTTAAATGATTAATTCATAATAATTATTTTGATGCTATTGTCTATAATATCTTGTTAAAATTTTATTTTTTAATAAAATATTGCCAGTATATGGTTTCCTAGTATATATATATTTTCTTCCTGAGCTGCTAGTATAAGGAATTGCAATTATTTTTTTTGTATTAAACTTGTATCTAATAAATCCATTATTCATTCTAATAAATTTGTAGATGACTTTTAATTTTCTACATGTCCAGCCATATCATTAAGTATGATATTAGCTCTAGGAATTTATAATATTCTTTTCAAACTAAGGAAGTTCTCTTCTACTTTTAATGTGCTAAAAGTTTTTATTATAACAAAATGTTGGATTTTACCAGATCCTTTTCATATAGACAATTTTATCATACTTATAAGCTTTGTCTTTTATTTGTGCTATTATTTTTTTCTATTGAATATAATGTACAATAGAATATTCAATATTTCTACTGAACAGAATATTTGAATATAATTCTATAATCTATACAATGTCTATTTTTCTCACTTATTCTATATTGTCTTGTCTCTCTTTTCTTAACTTTACTGGATCAAAAATTATCTCATTTTTTGGGCAGTGTGGAAGACATGCACTCTTCCATTGTTTCTGCAGGTCTTCCTGAGATCACAGCATGAATCCTGACTCATCAGAGTTGAACATTACTTTGTACTTTTACCAGTTTTCTGGGCACTGCAAGGACATTAGAACAGTTTAGTTCAGTTTATTCTCCTATCATCCAATTTTAATTCTGCCTACAGTGTAAACTTGATAAAAATAACAGCCTACAGTCCATATTTGTTTTGATTAATCCATATATTTATTATTTTCATTTCTTTCTGCATCTTAAACTTTGTATCTGGAATAAGTTTTCTTCTGCTTACAGAATATCCATTAGTTTTCTCTCTAGGTCATTTCTGCTAATGATAAGTTATTTCAGTTTTTGCTTGTTTGAAAATATATTTAACTCACCTTCATTTTAGAAGGATATTTTTGCTGCAAAACAGGATTCAGAACATTGAAAATATTATCCCATTAACTTTAGACGTCCTTGTTCTTCTGAAAGTAATTTTCTGCCAGCTTCTATTTTTTTTCTTTTTATTTTTCCTTCTCTCTCCCCACCCCGAACCCCCACCCCTGACCTTGCCCATCACCACCTCCAGTGTTATTTTTAGCTTCAGATTTCTTTTTATTTTTCTAGCTTGGATTTTCTCCGGAATTTTTGAATTTGAAAATGGATGTTTTTCATTTGTCTTAGAAAGTTCAAAACCGTATGTATATTAGGACTTGTAACTATATTCCTGTGTTTCTTATCCTCTCTTTTATGTTTTCCAAATCTTAATTTTTTGCTTTCTTTTGGGTATTTTTCTTCTGACCTTTTATCCAAGTGACTAATTTCCTTTCAAACTTTTCTATTTTCTGTAAGCTCTAACTCTGAGTTCTTAATTTTAGTTATAGTTTAGATATTTTTCTGAAATTACATTTTGTTCTTTTTAAAGATATATTTTTTTGTTTGTTTTCTAGCTCTATGTCAATGGAACTAGAAAAATTCAACCCTGTTCCCTAGCTACTAATCCATATTAAGAGGAGTTATTTTAAAATCTGTGTATAATGATTGCAATGTCTGGAGCTATGGGGCTGTTTTCTGCTCTCTGTCGTTACTGCTGGTTCACTTTCATGTGGTCATGGTTGCTCATGTCCAACTCTTCGTGACCCCATGAACTGCAGCACACCAGGCTTCCCTGTCCTTCACCATCTCCCAGAGCTTGCTCAAACTCATGTCCATTGAGTCAGTGATGCCATCCAACCATCTCATCTTCTGTTTGCTCTTCGCATGAGGTGGCCAAAGTATTGGAGTTTCAGCTTCAGCATCAGTCCTTCCAATGAACACCCAGGACTGATCTCCTTTAGGATGGACTGGTTGAATCTCCTTGCAGTCCAAGGGACTCTCAAGGGTCTTCTCCAACACCACAGTTCAAAAGCATTAATTCTTTGGTGCTCAGCCTTCTTTATGGTCCAACTCTCACATCCATACATGACCAGTGGAAAAACCATAGTTTTGACTAGACGCACCTTTGTTGGCAAAGTAATGTCTCTGCTTTTTAATATACTGTCTAGGTTTGTCGTCGTTTTTCTACCAAGGAGCAAGTGTCATGACTACAGTCACCACCTGCAGTGATTTTGGAGACCAAGAAAATAAAATCTGTCACTGTTTGCAATGTTTCCCCATCTATTTGCCATTAAGTGATGGAACTGGATGCCATGATTTTTGTTATTTTCAATGTTGAGTTTTAAGTCAGCTTTTTCACTCTCCTCTTTTACCTTCATCAAGAGGCTCTTTAGTTCCTTTTCTCTTTCTGCCATAAGGGTGGTGTCATTTGCATATCTGAGGTTATTGATATTTCTCCCGGCAATCTTGATTCCAGCTTGTGTGTCATCCAGCCCAGCATTTCGCATGAAGTACTCTGCATACACATCAAATAAGCAGAGTGACAATATACAGCCTTGACGTACTCCTTTCCCTATTTGGAACCAGCCCATTGTTCCATGTCTGGTTCTAACTTTTGCTTCTTGACCTGCATACAGATTTCTCAGAGGGCAGGTAAGATGGTCTGGTATTCCTATCTCTTTTGAGTATTTTGCACAGTTTGTTGTGATCCACACAGTCAAAGGCTTGTATTGACCTCTATTGTGACTTATTCCTTTTCTTTTTTTAAGTGAAGGGGAATGTTCCAAGAATTGTATTTTGAAATTTGTAGAAGTAATTTGAAGCCTGGAGTCATCATTTTCCTCCAAAGACAATTTTCATTTGTTTTTGCCATGTTCCTGTAGGATCCTAACAGTCTAGATTACATTATTTCATTTTCACAGTTCAACATTTCCTGGGCCACTCAGATGATTTGAAGCAGGGATGCAGTGTGAAAGAGCAGTTTCTTCCAATTCTTTCTCACTCCTAGGGTACAATCTTTTAGGACCCAAACCCAGGACACAGGCAGCTTGTTATCGGTCTTGAACCCTTACTTCTTCCTGAACTCTTTCTTCTCTCGGACTCCGCAAGGCTGTGAAAAATGCTGATGAGACCGTCAACCACTTTTTCTAGATTGACAGTTGTCCCTGGGCAGAAATATATCCCAAATGATGGGCTCATCTTTCTAGTTTTCTGGGTTTAGTGTTTTTGTTTATTTAGTTTTGGCTGCCTTCTCTGATACTCAACATAGTTATCTCTATCTTCCGGTCAGGCTTCTGATAACTTCAAGCAGATTTATTTTACTCTGGTAAACTATATATAACTTACATAAGACTTACTGTTTTAACCATGTTTAAGCATCCAGTTCAGTGAGACTAAGCTCATTCACATTGTTGTGAAACCATCGCCACTCTCCATTTCCAGAATATTACCATTCCATACTGAAACTCTGTACCCATTAAAACATATATTCCCATTCCCTCCTCCCTCACCCTCTAGTAACCACCATTCCACTTTCTGTCTCTGTGGATGTTACTATTTTTGGTATCTCATATAAGGGGAATCACATGTGTCTTTTTATGTCTGACCTTTCATTTAGCATGGTATCTTCAAGTTTCATTCATGTTGTAGCATATATCAGAATTTCACTCCCTTTTAAGTCTGAATAATATTCTGTTGCATGTACGCCACATTTTGCTCATCCATTCACCCATCAATGAACATTTCGGTTGTTTCTACCATAGCAATTATAAGGACTGCTGCTATGAACATGAGTGTGTAAATAACTCTTTGAGAACCTACTTTCAGTTCTTTTGGGAAGATACCCAGAAGTGGAATTGCTGGATCATGTAGTAGTTTTATGTGAGTCTTTGAGGAATTCCTATATTGTGTCCCATAGTGGCTATACTACTTTATATCCCCATCAACGATGCACAGGAGTTTCAATTCCTCCACATCCTACAAGCACTTGTTTTCTGGTTTTGCTTTAAAAAAAAATAATAGCCATTCTGACGGAATGGAAGACCATTCACATTTCTCATTCACATTTCTCTAATGATTAATGATATTGAGCATCTTTTCAAGTGCTTGTTGACCATTTGTATATCTTCTCTGGGGAGATGTCTGTTCAAATCCTTTGCTCTTTTTTTTTCATTTATTTTTATTAGTTGGAGGCTAATTACCCCACAATATTGTAGTGGGTTTTGTCATACATTGACATGAATCAGCTATGGATTTACATGTATTCCCCATCCTGATCCTCCCTCCCACCTCCCTCTCTACCCAATCCCTCTGGCTCTTCCCAATGCATCAGGCCCGAGCACTTGTCTCATGCATCCAACCTGGGCTGGTGACCTGTTTCACTATAGATAATATACATGTTTCAATGCTGTTCTCTCAAAACATCCCACCCTCGCCTTCTCCCACAGAGTCCAAAAGTCTGTTCTGTACATCTGTGTCTCTTTTTCTCTTTTGCATATAGGGTTATCATTACCATCTTTCTAAATCCCATATATATGTGTTAGTATACTGTAATGTTCTTTATCTTTCTGGCTTACTTCACTCTGTATAATGGGCTCCAGTTTCATCTATCTCATTAGAACTGATTCAAATGAATTCTTTTTAATGGCTGAGTAACATTCCATGTGATATGTACCACAGCTTCCTTATCCATTCGTCTGCTGAATGGGCATCTAGGTTGCTTCCATGCCCTGGCAGTTATAAACAGTGCTGTGATGAACATTGGGGTGCACGTGTCTCTTCAGATCTGGTTTCCTCAGTGTGTATGCCCAGAAGTGGGATTGCTGGGTCATATGGCAGTTCTATTTCCAGTTTTTTAAGGAATCTCCACACTGTTTTCCATAGTGGCTGTACTAGTTTGCATTCCCACCAACAGTGTAAGAGGGTTCCCTTTTCTCCACACCCTCTCCAGCATTTATTGCTTGTAGACTTTTGGATAGCAGCCATCCTGACTGGCGTGTAATGGTACCTCATTGTGGTTTTGATTTGCATTTCTCTGATAATGAGTGATGTTGAGCATCTTTTCATGTGTTTGTTAGCCATCTGTATGTCTTCTTTGGAGAAATGTCTGTTTAGTTCTTTGGCCCATTTTTTGATTGGGTCATTTATTTTTCTGGAATTGAGCTGCAGGAGTTGCTTGTATATTTTTGAGATTAATTCCTTTGTCTGTTTGCTTCGTTTGCTATTATTTTCTCCCAATCTGAGGGCTGTCTTTTCACCTTGCTTATAGTTTCCTTTGTTGTGCAAAAGCTTTTAAGTTTCATTCGGTCCCATTTGTTTATTTTTGCTTTTATTTCCAATATTCTGGGAGGTGGGTCATAGAGGATCCTGCTGTGATTTATGTCGGAGAGTGTTTTGCCTATGTTCTCCTCTAGGAGTTTTATAGTTTCTGGTCTTACATTTAGATCTTTAATCCATTTTGAGTTTATTTTTGTGTATGGTGTTAGAAAGTGTTCTAGTTTCATTCTTTTACAAGGGGTTGACCAGTTTTCCCAGCACCACTTGTTAAAGAGGTTGTCTTTTTTCCATTGTATATCCTTGCTCTTTTTTGAATCGGGTTGTTTGGTTTTTGTTGTTGCATTTTAGAAGTTCTTTATCTATTCTGGTTACTAACTCCTTATTATATATATGACTTAGGAACATTTACTCCCATTTTGTGGTTTGCCCCCCCCCCCCTTTTTTTGTTGCACTGTGCTGCAGGTGGGATCTTAGTTTTCTGACCAGGAATCAAAACCACTGTGCCCCCTGCACTGGAAGTGTGGACTCTTAACCCTGTAGGTTGCCTTCTTACTCTATTAATTGTGTCCTTTGACACATAAACTTTTTTTTTATTTGATGAAGTCCAATTTATCTATTTTTTTCTCTTTGTTTCCTGTACTGTTGTAAGCAAGAAATCATTGCAAAATCCAATCCTGTGACGTTTCTCCCCTATGGGTTCTACTAAGAGTTTTATACTTTTAGCTCTTTAGATCTTTGATCCCTTTGGGATATGGTGTAAAGCAAGGACCCAAAATAAAAGATACATTTTTAAAAGAAATGAGTACTTCATTATTTTCTATATGGATATTCAATTTTCCCAATATCACTTGTTGAAAGAACTGGGTCGTCCTTCCTTCATGCATGGCCCATGGTAACAGCAGCTGCCTCTGACCTTTTACAGAGCACTTAACTGTCCCAAGAAGTCTCATGTTACATTGTCCTCTGCTTATGTAATTCTCTTTCTAATTTTTCATATTTGCCAAGTTTTAATGAAATTTTACCTCCTCTGTGTCTCTCTATCTTAATATCAATTGCACTGGTATCACCATAAGTAGATTTTCACTTAAGCTTCCTGCTTGACTGTGACCCTCAGAACTACCTTCTGCCACACCTGTTGCCTCTGAGTTCTGTGCCATATATGGTCTTTTCCTTCAAAGAATACATTTCCCTTCTCATGCTAGGGTAGAAGTGGGGCCATCACCTGACTATGTAGGGATAGGAGTTAGAGCTATGGATCTATGTTTTCCTTGCAAAGTCTCTTACTAAATCCCCCTGTGTTTAGTGGACTCCACATTCATGCCTCCAGTTCACGGGTCTTTCTGGAGTTCTGTGACACAGTCTTCTTGCTTCTTGCCCTTCTTCAAACATACAGGATTTAACTTTCTCTCCCAGGTAAGTAGTCACTTTTTCACCCCCTTTTTATCTTCTGAAAATGTATTGATATCCTCATCTGCTCTCCTTTTCTTCCCCATTCTGTTTTCCCTTATGAGTTTATATGCTTTTACTCTATTGCTCCCATTCTGATGGCATCACAGGACACAGTAGGGGTAGTGTGTGCTGAAGCTCACAGGTTTAACCTGAAGCCCACTTTGTTCTCTCAACAACACTAAGAATATTGTGCTAATCTTATATATGAAATTTCATGACCATTCAATTAATAGAGGGTGAGGCTACACTTGGAACACATTTGTCTGGGTCGAGAAGATCCCTTGGAGAAGGAACTGGTAAACCACTCCAGTATTCTTGTCTGGAGAATGCCATGACAGAAGAGCCTGGTGGGCTACAGTCCATGAGGTCACACAGAGTCAGACAGAACTGAAGCAACTTAGCACGCAGAACATATGCTATCATGGTATACCGTGATATGCTTGCCCTAATAAGACACTTTTTCCTCTAAATAAGCAAAGATTGCATTTGAAGAGAATACATCCATTAATTTAATGCCGAAGAGGCTTAGGCAAAATCAAGATGTTTTCGTTTTTTCCTGGTAAAGAAGAAAACTTATCCCAAAATCCTCAAGTAATTATGCACATCTCAGAAAAAAACCTTTCAACTCACATGTGTTTTACACCTTCATTACTGCATGTGAAAATTATTACTCAAAATTATATCAATAATGGAAAGTACATATGTTTATTAAACTCAGGTACGCATCCCAATTTTCAAAGAGTTGATATCTTATGTAAGCGCTAATTATATTACAACCTCTATCTACATAAATTACTGCATGAGTAGGTGGATTTTTTTCATTTATGAGGACTGATTATCTAAACTCTACCATCTTGGTTTTAGGAAGCAAAATCAAGGCTGCCAGTGCAGTTGATGACTAATTTGCTTTTTACTCCACCAGGAAAAAAAAATGATGGTCTTTTATTCTACACCTTTCAAGGTAGGAAATAATAATAAACTACAATGTGGATCACAACAAACTGTGGAAAATTCTTAAAGAGATGGGAATACTAGACCACCTGACCTGCCTCCTTAGAAATCTGTATGCAGGTCAAGAAGCAACAGTTAGAACTGGACATGGAACAACAGACTGGTTCCAAATAGGAAAAGGAGTACATCAAGGCTATATATTGTCACCCTGCTTATTTAACTTATATGCAGAGTACATCATGTGAAATGCCGGGCTGGATGAAGCACAAGCTAGAATCAAGATTGCCAGGAAAAATATCAATAACATCAGACATGCAGATGACACCTCCTTTATGGCAGAAAGCGAAGAAGAACTAAAGAGCCTCTTGATGAAAATGAAGGAGAAAAGTGAAAAACTTGGCTTAAAACTCAACATTCAGAAAACTAAGATTATGGCATCTGGTCCCATCACTTCATGGCAAATAGATGAGGAAACAATGCAAACAGTGAGAGACTATTTTGTGGGGGGGGGGGGCTCCAAAATCACTGCAGATGGTTACTGCAGCAGTGAACTTAAAAGATGCTTGCTCCTCGCTCCTTGGAAGAAAAGCTATGACCAACCTAGACAGCATATTAAAAAGCAGAGACATTACTTTGCTGACAAAGGTCCGTATAGTCCAAGCTATTGTTTTTCCAGTAGTCACGTATGGATGTGAGAGTTGGACTATAAAGAAAGCTGAGTGCTGAAGGATTGACGCTTTTGAACTGTAGTGTTGGAGAAGACTCTTGAGAGTCCCTTGGACTGCAAGGAGATCCAACCAGTCCATCCTAAAGGAAATCAGTCCTGAATGTTCACTGAAGGACTGACGCTGAAGCTGAAACTCCAATACTTTGGCCACCTGATGTGAAGAACCGACTCATTTGAAAAGACCCTGATGCTGGGAAAGATCGAAGGTGGGAAGAGAAGAGGATGACAGAGGATGAGATGGTTGGATGGCATCACCGACGCAATGGACATGAGTTTGCATAGGCTCCAGGAGTTGGTGATGGACAGGGAAGCCTGGCATGCTGCAGTTCATGGGGTCACAAAGAGTCGGACACGACTGAGTGACTGAACTGATAGTGTGGTTGCTGATTGCAAGGACTTTGGTACTTAGTGGAGCTTTGTTCAAATCCTGGGGCCCACTAGTTGTGCAATCTTGGTGAATATTATATCTCTAAACACAGAGCTACCTTAGAAAATGTGGGCAGTAAGAATAGAGTCTAAGCTACTCTCGCACATTCCTCTCCCCACTGCCCTGAGGTAAGACTGCTCTGTGTTAATCACTCCTCTACCTTACCTAAAGTTTCCTGCCTATCCCTGAAAGATGTATTTTTAGATCTCCCCCATCATGATCTTGCAGGACATTATGTTTCTGTGATTCATCCATGTGGCCACAATTTATTCACTTTCAGGGCTATATTCCTTGGTACAAATAGATCCCAGTGTATTCTTCCAACCTGTTGTTTATGGGCGTCCTCACAGTTTCCACTCTTTCCCCCTATGAGCTTTCTTATTCAGTCCTGTAGCAAGCATGCAATGATGTTTCCAGGGTCCTTATAAGGAATGACTTTATTCATCAATGTTATGTTAAAGTGTATAAAGTACAAAATTAATTCTTCCTCCTTTTTTCACTCATCCTTAAGGAGGGTGAACATTAATTGTCCATTCGTCATGGGATTTTAAAAGTAATTTCATGAGTTATTTTAGAGGGCAAGTCCCTAGATAGAAAGAATAATCAAATTTTAGAGCAAGAAGGGGCTTTAGAGATTGCTGGGGAGAATCTGCTCTGTCCATGGAGGAGGAGACCTAGGCTTAAAGATGTAAGCATTTGCCCAGGTTCTGACCATGGATGTTTGGAGGGTGGTTGACTTATCTGTTGACGAACCTTGAACTGAGGCAGAGGAATATTTTTCCTCATGGAAGGCAGCAAGACCAGCTGGGACAATAGGTCACACTTTCTTGTGACTCTTTGACACAACCACCCATCTTCAGGCATCCTTATCTTTCTACCTGGAGTAGAAGGAGAGAAGCAACATAGCTTCCTTCTGTGGTCACAAACATCTGGTCAGCCTCAAGATTTTCCAATCCATTCTTTCAAAGCTTCTCTAATCCCACCCATATACCTAATCAAAGTAGTTTCAAGTATTTACAGTGGACTTAATATGAAGAATTTATAATATATAAAGTGTATCTAGTACATGGTAGTTCTATTATTTTTATTGATTTTCCCCTCTATTCTTTCACATTTCCCTTGGCCAGCATAGCCTAAGCAACTGGGGTTCCAATGCATCCTCAAAAATTTCAAAAGGGAAACACACTTATCAATATGCACTAGGTATCTGTTTAGAGATCACAGAACCAAAAAGACCTATCCTAATGATGCTGCAAACCAAGTACATGTCTTGTCTTCCAATATCTACAACCTCTTATTTTTTTTACTGAAAAATAAGCAATCTTGTTAATTCTTTCAACAGATGCTTGTTCTACTTTTATCTTTGAAAAACAGTCAGTCTGACTAATGATCACAGCAGAAAGAGAATAGGATTTCTTTGATCACTTCTGGATGGAGAGGGAAACCAGCCCCCAGCTCCGCCTCTCTAAGCAGGATAGGCTGTTCACAGTGCACAGGGGAGGAACCACACTTCTGTCTGTGCCCGTATTAGAGGATGAACAGGTGCCAAGCCGTGCACACATTAGCAGAATACAATAAACACAGCGCTGACTCAGCCTATGGTGCTGAGAGCAGCAGAGTGAGGACAGGACCATTACAATGGATCTTACATTCAAAGATAAGGAAGAACAAGAATGTGAGGCCCTCTACGCTACATTTTTCTTTTCGTTCTATAAATTTGAGCCTAATTTACTCACACATACATAACCCTATCATTAAACAGTAGGAAAACACATTTTAAAAACCCATTTCTCTAAAAGAACGATTTTAATTCAGGATCAGTCTTTCTGGTGGAACTCACCAAATCATTACCATCAACAATGACGGCGTGTGATTGCCTCACATGAGGTCCCCTTCTGGAGAGACATTAAAAAAACGGAGGAAAGAGTCTCATTGCTTCTGCCATGAGCCCCGTAAACTGACTGTGTTGATTGATTTTGGGAAGCATGGGAAAGAAAGGAATGATTTAGGAAATAAAAGGGTTTGCCAGTGAAGTTCCAGGGCCCTTTACAAACAAGCGCAGGCCACTCTGAGGGGCTGCTCACGCAACATGGTGACTTGTCAAGATCTTTGTTTCTCCCCCGCACAGTAGTGGCATGAGTCCTATTTCTTAACACCTTTTGTTAAGATTGTCTGGCAGTCAGAGAAGAAAGAGACCAAAAAAAAAAAAAAAAAAGATTTTTCATCAGATAAAAATTATTACAGAATGCAACACTGAACATTGAGATTGAGAATTTTTCTGAGCACACAGGGATTAATGAGAACTTTTCAAGTTTCCCAAAACCCATCGTGAGTCTACTTAGGAAAAAAGAGTCATTAACATGAGCAAAAGAGGAAGAAATCATTTGGTACATGTTGGAGACAAATAGATCTGGTATTTCACACAAATGTGTTGACTCTTTGCCTTCTTAATATAGCACTGCCTAGGTCATTTTTAAAAGGAATAGTTAAGGTGGGTTAGAATCAAATTCAGGGAGTAAAATATGAATGGTCCACCATTGGAGAGTGGGGCAGAAAGGTGTGTGACATTTCTAATACTCCGCTTTTACCGTGGCTATTAGCTATACTTCCTACTCCGTTATTAGAATCTAAGTTCCTTGAACACATTCTTACCCATCTTTGTATCCCTCTTAGCACAAGCGTTCTTCCTTGTACTGTGACTCCTCAATAATAATATAGCAATAATTGTGGCAACAGGTAGTTAATTAAACAAATGAATGACATATATCAACACAGTATTGTCAGGGGAAAAAAGTTCTTAACGCGTGCTGTTTTCATAAAGTAGATTTATTTACTGTTCATTACTGTTTCATTACTGGAACTTGTTTTAATGGGAAAAAAAGTTAACCCACAAAACACATTTAATTGTTAATTCTAGGCTTAGAAAAAGAAAGTGCAATAAGCAGGAAGACATTAAATAAAGAATATTGTAAATAGGTTTCATAGCTAGCACTTGAAAAGGTACTTGTTTTCCAAAGCAGTTCACACTTTACCCTTCCATTAAGGACTTCACAACGGGGAGCTGTGGCATCTTTCTAACAAAGTCATCCTCGGTATTCAAGCCATTGTTGTCTAATGGCAAAGCCCTTAATCCTGCTGACCTATCTTCTTATCTTGAATGGCGATACAGTTAGTTTGTAAAGCTGGAAAGAAATCTTGCACAGTTGACTAATTATCTGGGACACCAGGGTAATTCTTAAAGGAAAGAGTGTTAATTCTCAGGCCCCTCTCAGTAAGCCTCTGTTGTTTTTCTTGCATCAAAGCAAAGAGTTCACCTATCAGTATAGGGTAGAGACTCTGAAGACATTTTCCTTCTCAAAGGAAAAAATTACCTTTGAAGAATTTAGGCTATATACAGTGCCATGAATGCTGTATTGCACAAAGTAATTATACCCCCAACATTATTACCTTTATAAAGAGATTTGAATATGTTTGGAATGAGGGTTACTGGTTTTTATTTTGTTTTTAGTTACACTGAGTACTATTATGATTATTTCATGATTGAAAATAGTCTTTGGATTTCACCATTTGGGATTAATTTATTATTTTTTACATCCAAAGGACCAGTTAAAATTAAATTAGTAGGGACTTTCCTGGTTCAGTGGTTAAGAATTCACTTGCAAAAGCAGGGGACACAGGTTTGATCCCTCGTTGGGGAAGATACCTCATACCACGGGACAATTAAGCCCATGTGCCACAACTACTGCACCCTAGAGCCCATGGTCTGCAACAAAAGAAGCCGCTGCAATGAGAAGCCCATGCACAGCAACAAAGATTCAGTGCAGCAAATAAATGAGTAAATAAATTTTAAAAAATTAAATTAGTAAAGCATAAGCCATTTCTATCTCAGTCCACCCCTGGTGGCTTAGTCAGTAAAGAATCTGCCTGCAATGCAGAAAACCCAGGTTCAATCTCTGGGTTGGGAAGATCCCCTGGAGAAGGAAATGGCAACCCACTCCCATATTTTTGCCTGGAGAATCCCATGGACAGAGGAGCCTGGTGGGCTACAGTCCATGGGGTCGCAAGGAGTTGGACATGACCGAGTGACTGAACAGCAACAGCGAGTCATTTCTCAGTCCAGCCCCGAAGTCTGGTTAAATACAGGACCAAAGCTGACAGTTAGGGATCAGAAACTCTGCCCCCAGCTACCAGGCAAGCCAGATACCTGTAAGGGTTTGGCAGTAGCAGAAATGGGGGGGAGCTTTATATTTTCCAACGAAGTTTTAACTAATGGCTAGTCCTGTTTGTGGGGGTATAATACTTTGTCTCATTTAGCATGGCATTTTAATCAACCAGTCAATAATTAGTAGATATTCATTGAAATACTTTACTAGGCACTATAGGAAATACAAACCATAAAGAGTAATTCCTGCCCTCAAGAAGCTCATCTCCTGTTCTAGCCAATGCAAAACAAATTTAGTACTTTGTACCCTTCTGGTTCCAGATCAGGTTAACAGTCTTTTGGAAACTGTAACTAGGAAAATGGTACTGATGAATCGATTTGCAGGGTAGGAACAGAGAGACAGAGGTAGAGAACAGACATGTGAACATGGTGAGTGTGGCAGGGAGGGGAGGGTGGGAAGAATTGGGAGATTAGCGTTGACATATATACTCTACCATGTGCTAACAGATAGCTAGTGGAATAGTTGCTGAATAGCTCAGGGCGCTCAGCACGGTGCTGTAGCTGACCTAGAGGGGTGGGCAGGTCCTGGAGGGAGGGGATGTATGTAGGAATATAGCTCATTTATGCTCTGTAGAGCAGAAGTTAACACAACATTGTAAAGCAATTATACTCCAATAAAAAATGTTTTTAATGGGAAAGAGAAGCTGGTTTTAGGTGACAGGGGAACATAAGCAGTTCAGTTCTGGATGCATTTATTTGAAGTGAGGGAGGCGGGGCCCTCTATCTGACAATATCCCAGAAGCAGCTGATGAGAAAAGATCGGTGATCACAAGTGTATGTGAACTGGATATGTACTAATTGGGATGGAGTGATCAAAGTGCAGGGGAAGTGCTTTATTTCTCGCTTGCTAAGTTCTGTAGCTGGTTCTATGAAATCAACCGACAACAGGCAGATGAAAAGAAGAAAAAGTATATACATTTATTAATTTTTAATATTACATGCAAGAGGCATCCCAGGGGGAGAAAGTGAATATGCAAAAAATCTTTGAGAGTTTATATACCTGTCTCAATAGGGTAAGGAGAGAAAGGATGTAGGCAATTTAGGGGAGAAGAAAGGATGATGAATGGGCCTTTAACAGAATAGATGGGAGATATAACAGTGTGTGACAAAGTGTCTGGATATGGTGGCAACTTCTCACTCCTCTCCGGTGATTAGTCAATCTTCTCTAGCTGATGAAATTTCCAGGGAGGGGCTTTATGACAACTGAGCTCCTTTTGGAGCATCAGGTTTTTGGCAGGTGAAGGGGGTTCAGAAAAAGAAAACCTCTCCCTTTGCAAAGATCATCTATAGCATTTTTCTAGATTCCGTACATTTGTTTTAATACACAACATTTGTTCTCTTTCTGACTTATTTGTCTGTCTGTATGACAGTCTATGGACATCAAGAGGGAAAAGGGAGGGGGGTGGGATGAATTGGGAATTTGGGATTGACATATATAAACTATTGATACTATGTGTAAAATAGATAACTAATGAGAACCTAAAGTATAGCACAGGGAACTCTAGTAGCTGGTCTGTGGTGACCTAAATGAGGAGGAAATCCAACAACAAGGGGATACATGTATACATACAACTGACTTGCTTGGCTATACAATAGAAACTAACACAACATTTAAAGCAACTCTACTCCAATAAAAATTAATTTAAAAAACAGAACGAAAGCCTCCCCATGCATTTGCTGTTTCTCAAGTATCGCCAGTTCAAAATAATCAATATACCAAAGTACCGAATTTTAGGGTGGCATGTCCTGAACTCCTTCCAAAGAAAATAAGTAAGTGAACAAGGACCTTGAGCAGCCAGGCACGGTGAGAGAAAAACAGCCCTCAAATAAGCTGCAAGGTAAGGGTGTGGCCAGGGGGACAGGAAAGAAAAGAAGGCAGAGAAGTTAGAGAAAGAATAGCTGCTCCCGAGCTGGACTCTCAATTTCCCTTGAGTTCTAATTAGTCACAGAGGCCTATGACTGTTGCCATAGTTATATAAATGGTGTTTGAGACATTCAGAAGATCAAAGGCCAAGAAGGTATCCAATTAACCTTAGCAATGAAACAAATAAAGGCTGTTGAACTAAAAGACCAAGGACTTGTCAGTTACTAACTATAGCTATAGCTTTGCAGTAACTATAGCTTTGCATCCTTCCCAGATGTTGGTTACTTCCAGGGGCAGAGGTACTAAGGAGGCCATGATTAAAGATGCAATCTCTGAAAGGAATATTTACTTGCAGGTTATTCTCTAAGCTTCCGGTAACAATTAAATAAACAAGTTAAATAAATTCAAAGTTCTGTTTCATGGCTATGTGGGAGCCTGGAGAAAGAGGCAGAAGAAGTTCAGTACAAATTCATTTCAATCAGTAAATAAAGGACTCTTTAAAGTTTATATCCTTGCATGAATGTTTAGCACACACACTTAAACTATTGGAAGAAAAGAGCCTTCTCTGAGCATAGGATGGCATTTTATTTTGGCGTCTATAAGCCACTAGTGATTTCACGAAATTTACAACTCTTTCTTTAAATCTTCCAGCCTCTCATTTTCCAAGGAATAGTTCAATTTCTCAGTCTTCTTGCCTGTTTCTCCTGATTAAAAAAAAAAAAAAAAACTAGGTCCCTATCAGAGTAAATATTTTCTGGGGCACTGTGGCATAATTTTGAGCAACTCAGATAGGTTAAGCCATGGCAAGCTGCAGAAAGTCATTTCAGAGGAATATGGAAATGAGAATCTGGCTACATGCCACCACATTGATGATGCTCCATTCAATTGTACGCGCTGCCTCTATAGGTGATGTACACTGAGGGCCTGGCTGCGTCTTTGTGCTTCACTGCTTGCTTTCAGTCCCCACTCAGTCTGCTTATCTCAGAGTACAAAACACCATGAGGATTTTACCAATTAGAAAACACTTTAATTAATCTGGAGGAAATGACAGTTTCACAGATTGTATTTATCACTGTCAAAAGAATCAGGCAAAATATTTTTTAAAAACTTTGACCCACCAATTAACATCTCTCCGAGAGAGAAAAGGACCCTTTCTGCTTTGTGCAAGTGCTCCAGTGTGGCTTTTTATGATGTTTTGAGGTTAAAAGTGAGGCTTTTGAAATGAAGGGACAAAGGAAAGAAACTTCCGTTTTTAACTGCACACCCTGTGCTAGATGCTATTGTCGATGCCTCAGAAATGTCATTTCCCTTTATTCCATTTGTGGATATCTTTAAGTACATTTGCAGTTGGCAGAAATTTCGATTTTCATCAGGGAAGTAATAAATGGAATTGAGGATGACCGGAAGGACAGGGTGGCATTGAAAAAGATATTTGGAACCAAGATATATTTGGCCGGCAGCAGAGAACTGATGGATGTGAGAGGCGCCTAGGTCAACATTAACAGTCATCTCTAAGAGCAAGTTTGTGCAATGAGGAAATACAATAGCAAAAGTTGGTTGGCTGGATCCTAATTAGGTAAGAGGAAACACAGTTAAACCTGCTTAGAAAGGACAAGGAGGAACATCTCTGGCAGTCTAGTGGTTAAGACTTTGCTTCCAAGGCAGGCGGTGAGGGTTTGATCCCTGGTCAGGGAGCTAAGGCTCAGCTGGTAAAGACGACTCCTGCAGTGTGGGAGACCTGGATTCAGTCCCTGGGTTGGGAAGATCCCCTGGGGAAGGGAAAGGCTGCCCACTCCAGTATTCTGGCCTGGAGAATTCCATGGACTAAGTGCATGGGTTCGCAAAGAGTCAGACAGGACTGAGCGACTTTCACTCACTCAGTCACTCACTCGGGGAGCTAAGATCCCACATGACTCATGGCCCAAAACCCAAAAACATAAAGCAGAAGTAATATGGTAACAAATCCAACAAAGACTTGAAAAAAAAGATTTAAAAATTCCATTATTACAAATCTTCTTAACTATTTGGCCTCAGGGTTTTCATCCCAACTGGGACCCTGGTTGGGAGAGAAGGGCAGAGGAGCATTTTGAAGACAAGAGGAAAAAGAGTCATGATTCTCTTAAATAATTGGAGGTCATTGGAGAAAAGAAAGTGAGCAGATATTCTAGGCCCTGGAGGCTTATCCAGCCCAGCTACCCCAACCATCCCCTCCCATATACACCCACCATGCTGACATTTGCTGTTCTAGCAAGTCATCAGTTAGTATGAACCAGGCACCAGCTTTGCAGGTCTAGGAGGTAGAACACAGCTGTGAACTCTAAGACTTTTGAGAAGCAAGGAGCTGTGGAAAGGTTTCTAGATTCCTTTGTGGAATCTGGCCACCCCAAGTGAATCCCATCTCTTGATACAGCAGTTGAAGACTCATGGACAAAATGCAGGGGAAAGGGAATGAGCTCAATTAAAATGTCTCAGGGAAATTATCTGTAAATGGTGAAAGGACACTTAACTCCCTTAGACCAAGTTGGTGGGCAGAAGAAAGGTACTCCTCAAAGTGAATTTGGGATTAAATGTGTCAGTTCAGTTCAGTCACTCAGTCATGTCCAACTCTTTGCGACCCCATGAACCGCAGCACACCAGGCCTCCCTGTCCATCACCAACTCTTGGAGTCTATCCAAACCCATGTCCATCGAGTCGGTGATGCCATCCAGCCATCTCATCCTTGTTGTCTCCTTCTCCTCCTGCCCCCAATCCCTCCCAGCATCAGGGTCTTTTCCAATGAGTCAGCTCTTCTCATCAGGTGGCCAAAGTATTGGAGTTTCAGCTTCAGCATCAGTCCTTCCAGTGAACACCCAGGACTGATCTCCTTTAGGATGGACTGGTTGGATCTCCTTGCAGTCCAAGGGACTCTCAAGAGTCCTCTCTAACACCACAGTTCGAAAGCATCAATTCTTCAGCGCTCAGCTTTATTCACAGTCCAACTCTCACGCCCATATATGACCACTGGAAAAACCATAGCTTTGACTAGACGGACTTTTGTTGGCAAACTAATGTCTCTGCTTTTTAATATGCTATCTAGGTTGGTCATAACTTTCCTTCCAAGGAGTAAGCATCTTTTAATGTCATGGCTGCAATCACCATCTGCAGTGGTTTTGGAGCCCAAGAAAATAAAGTGAGCCACTGTTTCCACTGTTTCCCCATCTATTTCCCATGAAGTGATGGGACCAGATGCCATGATCTTAGTTTTCTGAATGTTAAGCTTTAAGCCAACTTTTTCCCTCTCCTCTTTTACTTTCATCAAGAGGCTTTTTAGTTCCTCTTCACTTTCTGCCATAAGGGTGGTGTCATCTGCATATCTGAGGTTATTGATATTTCTCCCGACAATCTTGATTCCAGCTTGTGCTTCTTCCAGACCAGCGTTTCTCATGATATACTCTGCATATAAGTTAAATAAGCAGGGTGACAATATACAGCCTTGACGTACTCCTTTTCCTATTTGGAACCAGTCTGCTGTTCCATGTCCAGTTCAAACTGTTGCTTCCTGACCTGCATATAGGTTTCTCAAGAGGTGGGTCAGGTGGTCTTGTATTCCCATCACTTTCAGAATTTTCCACAGTTTATTGTGATCCACACAGTCAAAGGCTTTGGAATAGTCAAGAAAGCAGAAATAGATGTTTTTCGGGAACTCTCTTGCTTTTTTGATGATCCATCGGATGTTGGCAATTTGATCTCTGGTTCCTCTGCCTTCTCTAAAACCAGCTTGAACATCTGGAAGTTCACAGTTCATGTATTGCTGAAGCCTGGCTTGGAGAATTTTGAGCATTACTTTACTAGCATGTGAGATGAGTGCAATTGTGTGGTAGTTTGAGTATTCTTTGGCATTGCCTTTCTTTGGGATTGGAATGAAAACTGACCTTTTCCAGTCCTATGGCCACTGCTGAATTTTCCAAATTTGCTGGCATATTGAGTGTAGCACTTTCACAGCATCATCTTTCAGGATTTGAAATAGCTCAACTGGAATTCCATCACTTCCACTAGCTTTGTTAGTAGTGATGTGTCAAATCCTTCCTAAAAGAGGATAGCCAAAGTGGATAAGGAAGCAGAGGAACTGTAACTAAGCAGGATCCTATGGAAATCAGTCCTGAATATTCACTGGAAGGACTGATGCTGAAACTGAAGCTCCAATACTTTGGCCACCTGATAAAACACACAAAAAAATAACAGAAGAAACTTTTAAAACTTCAAATTGATGAGTCTCTCAGAAGAGAGGTTTGTTTGCTTTGAAAACAAAGAAGCTTACATCTAAATGTCTTGGTGACATTTCAGATTTTTAATGATCAAGGATACAAGCAGTAAAACCAAATCAGCTTCAGGATCTGTCTCCCATATTCTGTGTAATAGAATCATGCCAAAATAATGGAACAAAATCTACAGAATTTTGAGGGAAAAGGGAGTGGCCTGGAGTTCTAAACAGAAGCAATTTACATTGCAGCACTAGGAAATGATAAATGTATTCTGAGACATGCCATTATTTAGAAAGTGTAACATCCACATTTTCTTTCCATTGGAGTATAATTGCTTTACAACATTGTGTTAGTTTCTGCTGTAGAACAAAGCGAATCAGCTGTATGGATACATGTAATCCCTCCCTCTTGGACCTTCCACCCACCCTCCCCCCTCTCAAATGCACAAACAGGAGGCAAAGGAGATGAACAACAGCAATACAATGAAAAAAGTCCCCAGTGAATAATTATTGTTTGGATGATTGTATGTAATTCAAATGTCGAAATGGTCTTGAAAGAGAAACTACAGAGTGAAAAACCTAACTGTTCACTTCATAGTTTAAAAATCTGAGATCATGCTAACATAATCTGGGAGGCAGAGAAAAAAGAAAAAATGTAAAGGAAGTTAAATTCCTCATAGGAGACATTGAGACTTCATTGATAATATTGACAGGGCAGTAAGGGTTTACATATTATTAATGAAAGATGCTCTTGAATAGACTATGAGTAGAACGTATAGTTTCCAGAGCAGTAGAAAGATAAAATAACAATACACCTCCCCCAAACTCCCACAAAACTACAGGAAAAGTAGAAAACAGAACAACAGAGAAGTATGACACACACCTCCATCAGCTGAGATAAAGCATAAATGGGTTCAGATGTCAAATGACACTTGGAATATAAGACAGGAAAATTTTCTGTGCAATCACAGATAAACTACTTTGGCTACGCATACTGTTCAAATTTTGTTGTTTTGTATAAAATAACTATGAATTGGCATGTAATTTAGAGCTATCTTAGGTCTTTTTTTAGAAAACAAAGCTGAAATTAGTGTGATCTTCTGCTTCTCTATTCTTTTTCCATGAAATACACCTTGAACTGCTGGTCCTAGGACAATGTCCTTCTGAAAATATTTACCATTTCAAGATAATAATTTTCCAAATCATGCACCTGTTAAATTGTCAACACACTGTATAGAATATCAACTGTTGCATACAATATAATTGCACATGCAATGAACACGACTTACAGTCTTTCAAGTATAAAATGCAAATATATAAAAATAATATATGATAAAAACTGATAAACAATCCTGGAGACTGCTAATTAGAATTATAACACGTTAGAAGAAATCACCAAGTCTTTTGTTACAACTGATTGTACTCTAAGTTGGTTATTTGAAATGCAAGTTGAACTGTTCCATTTAAGAAAAAATACACTCAGGCAAGCTCCAGAAGCTCATTTAACACACTGCTCACTGAGTCATGTCAATACAAGAATGAGCACAGGTTTCTGGATTTTTCTACAGGAGAACATGCTTGACTGGAGGCCAGCTGGAGAAGACTGCAGCTCTGGTGGGCTCCCGAGAGCAGGTCCTAAGAGTTCCAAAAGGCTTCTCAGGAGAGGCTGATTCTCTGATGCAATCTTTCCTTACCAAAAGTGTTGATGCTTTGCTTTTTTCTTCCTTGTGCATGCATGCATATGTGCTAAGTCACTTCAATCTTGTCTGACTCTTTGCGACCCCATGGACTGTAGCCCACCAGGCTCCTCTGTCCTTGGGATTCTCCGGGCAAGAATACTGGAGTGGGCTGCCATGCTCTCCATTTTTCTCCCTCATCCCTGTCTAACTATTAGTGGTTTTTTCATGGCTCAAGATGGAATCCACTTGTGATTGACATCTCTTTCGATCTTTATATATATTTTAAAGATTTTTTGTTGATATGAACCATTTTGAAAGTCTTTATTGAATTTGTTACAATATTTCTTCTTTTTTTTATGTTTTGGTTTCCTGGCCACGAGGTGTGTGGGATCTTAGCCCCCAGACTGGGGATTGAACTTGCATCCCCTGCAGTGGAAGCTTTGGTCTTAACCACCGGACCTCCAGGGAAGTCCCTGATCTTTATATCTTTAAAAGAAGAATAGAAGCATTCTGTTTTCTAAATGTTTATGAGGATGTTCACACATAGGTAATTCAGAATAGAATTCTACCCAACTTTGTGATATGTTCAAGTATATGAGGTTCATTTTTGAGAACTCTTTCTAATTGGATGTCTGGAAAAGGAATTGAGACACCAGCCTATCTTCAGGAAATTCAAGGGAATCCTGCATCAGGAGTTAGCCTGAATAAACATGTCTTCAAAGTAAACTTACTCAAAATGAAGCTAGATTTAAGGCAAAGGACCCAGTAGCACACCTTCATGAAAACCAGGTCCTCTCCCAAGGCAGGCTCAGTTCCAGAAGAAGCCAGTGAAAATGCCGTGTGAACCAGCTGCTGCGCCCTTCCTATGGAGGGCAGGGAAGTCTCCAGGTTTCATGCCAGCACTCTCATGCACCTGTTTCCCAAATTCAGAAGAGATGCATGCATATCCCATTCGAATCACAGTCACGCTCTACAGCATTGGCCCTCTTGCCAACACTTGAGCTATTGTATCCTTTCCCTTGAGCATTCTTTCTATGAATCGTTTCCCTTTTGTAAGTGTCCCTATCACATGCTTGGTCACCCTTTGCCTCTTCAATGTACTATGTTAACATTGTACCACGTTCAATGTTGCAGGGTCTTCCTTCATGCTCCATCCCCTCTATGCTTTCTTTTTTGGGGGGCGGGGCATGCCCTGAGACATGTGGGATCTTAGTTACCCAACTAGGGATCCAACCTACGCACCCTGCATGGGCAACATGGAGCCTAACCGTTGGATTGCCAGGGAAGTCCCTGTCAAGTCATGTCACCTCTTTCTTCCTCTTTCATTGTAACACCTGATGGATATAAATGTCTAAGGAAAGGATTCCAGCAATTTCTTTGCAAGAAAAAATTCTTACAAAGAGATTGCTGTGAGTCTCCAGGGCCATCCATGTCTTTGCAAATGGCAGAATTTCGTTCTTTTTTATGGCTGAGTTATATTACACCATATATATGTGCCACATCTTCTTAACCCATTCCTCTCTTGGTGGACATTTAGGTTGCTTCCTTGTTCTAGTTATTAAGGAAATAAGAAAAAAGAGGGGATATATATGTATAGATTATTCACATTATTGTACAACAGAAAATAACACAATGCTATAAAGCAACTATATGCCAATAAAAATTAAAATAAAATAAATTGCTAACTCAAGATTGCTCTTTCTGCTTCTGAAGAATAAGGTTTTCCATTGCTGATGAGATGATCTCTTGATGCAGGTCTTGTTGACATTATCCTAGTTGTTATCTAAGTCATAGTGAAATTCAAGAACTATGCTAATTCTTGGATGGAGTTTGAAAACTGATGCATTCCTTTTATATTTTTTAAATGATATCCAAAAGTTTTTCATGTTAAATAGTTACAAAGGATGTGATTTCAACATATTAAAATGTTGACATTTTAAAATAAAACTGTTACATTGCTCTGATAAATATGGAGTACATTATACAAAATAGACTACCAACATGAGTTTTTATACCCATCATCATTCATTTTAAAAATACTTGAACATTTCTTCAACAGTCAGAAAATTTACATCAACCATTTCTCTCTTAAAATCACACTTCCCCCCCCACAGAATTCTGTCCTAATACAATTTTTATGCTTAAAAATATTTTTTATTTATGCCATCAAATTTCTTTGAAACAAAAATATGCTCATGAATTAAAATTTATTTTTAATATCCTGATTAAAAATCTCTAGAGTTAAAATTTCTATTTTAAGTGAAGCAGTTATTATAAATCAAAATGCCTTAATCATATAATGAATTTTGACAAATAATTTTTAAACATAAAAAATTGTATTAGGAAAGTAGCTCTTAATAAGGTAGACTGAAGGGAGCTTATGAGACCTTCATTAAAGGTGACTTTCTTAAAAGATGTTTGTGATTGTCCCTTTGCTTGGACCCCTAGAGTCTCTATACTTTGAGCCACTGTACCTGAGCTGGATTCCAGATGGGTGAATCTTTTGTAAGGTACATGAAGGAAGTCTTGATAAGGGATGCAGATGACACGGGTTCCATCCCTGGGTGGGGAAGATCCCTGGGAGAAGGGAACAGCTACCCAACCTCAGTACTCTTGCCTGGAGAATTCTATGGACAGAGGAGTCTAGTGAGCTATAGTCCATGGGATCGCAAAGAGTCGGAGACAAATGAATAACTAACACCCCGCCCCCCAGCCCCCCCCCACAAAGCTTCCTTATTAGTATGTCCTGTTTTCTGTCTCTTTCAGAGTAAGAGCTCCGTGAAGATTAGGACCTTATCTGTTTTGTTCATTGATGTGCATCATTGCCTAGAATAGTGCCTGGCACATGGTGTGTGCAAACTAAGTTTCTGGTGAATGAATGAATGAGTGAGCAAATGAATGAATGAGTGGGATACAGGTTAAATCACACATAACTCATTGTTTAAATAAAAGTTTCATTGTCCTAAAAATAGGAAACACTGGTGGAAGATTTAGATTCTCACACAGTGTGTGGTACTAAGTCCAAGAAGCTCAAAGAGCCAGCACCAGATGAGCAACAGTTTAATGTTCCCATCTCAGGTGGGCACGTGGCATACAGTTCAGCCCTTCCTCTACATTAACTGAGAACAATTCATAAGCAGCAACTGCCAGAATTACAGTAAAATAAAAAATTGTTCTAATTCCTCCAGTAGTTGGATTAGGCATCTACATATAGTAGATTTAATATCATCACAATGCTGACCTTATTTTCAAATCAACAGATCAGCTTTCCAAGTTACTATGTGACACAGCCTCAAAATATATACTCAAGAATTGTTTGCAAGAATTTTGGTTAAAGACAGGGTCTATTACTGGAAAAGTCTTGAAATTATTTAATATCATGTGGTCAATCAAACTGACCCTAACAAACATTCTCTAAAATTAATATAATTTAGGTTAAAATATAAAATGGATTGGGCTTCCCAGGTGACACTAGTGGTAAAGAACCTGCCTGCCAAAGCAGGAGACTTAAGACATGTGAGTTCAACCCCTAGGAAGAGAAGATTCTCCAGAGGAGGGTATGGCAACCCACTCCAGTTTTCTTGCCTTGAGAATCGCTTGGACAGAGGAGCCTGGTGGGCTACAGTCCATAGGGTCGCAAAGAGTCAGACACAACTGAAATGACTTAGAACGGATAAAATGGATTAATATACAACTGAAACTAATGCTACTCTTTTTTTTAAATTAAACACCATCTTGGATGATTTAGTTTCACCAAGACAATGTTGGTTATTAGTAATCATAATTTAATATGATATTTTATCAGTTCAGTTCCGTTCAGTCACTCAGTCGTGTCTGATTCTTTGCGACCCCATGAATCGCAGCACATCAGGCCTCCCTGTCCATCACCAACTCTCGGAGTCTACCCAAACCCATGTCCATCGAGTCGGTGATGCCATCCAGCCATCTCATCCTTGTTGTCCGCTTCTCCTCCTGCCCCCAATCTCTCCCAGCATCAGGGTCTTTTCCAATGAGTCAGCTCTTCGCATCAGGTGGCCAAAGTATTGGAGTTTCAGCTTCAGCATCAGTCCTTCCAATGAACACCCAGGGCTGATTTCCTTTAGGATGGACTGGTTGGATCTCCTTGCAGTCCAAGGGACTCTCAAGAGTCTCCTCCAACACCACAGTTCAAAAGCATCAATTCTTCAGCGCTCAGCTTTCTTCACAGTCCAACTCTCACATCCATACACAACCACTGAAAACACCACAGCCTTGACTAGACGGACCTTTGTTGGTAAAGTAATGTCTCTGCTTTTTAATATGCTGTCTAGGTTTGTCATAACTTTCCTTCCAGGGAGTAAGCATCTTTTAATGTCATGGCTGCAGTCACCATCTGCAGCGATTTTGGAGCCCAAAAAAATAAAGTCTGACACTGCTACTTGCTCTTAAAATTTTAGGTTCATGGTTATGAAAGAGCTGAAATCATAGGGCATTCATACTTAATTTCACATTTGTCATATAAACTGGATCCCAACAGTCTTCACCTGTCACCTGTCATGTTTTGGGACAAATTCTACAAAAAAAAAGTTGAGTAACAGGGTTTACTGAAGAAAGGAAAAAGCTGACAAGACCAGATTAACACAAGGGAAGACGTGGGATATTTCACCTTCCCATGACGAAAGGAAAGCCGGGCAGCCAGTTTGGGCCCCAGTGGAAGGACCTTGCCTATGCAGGTCCTCCTCTTTACATGGCAAGTATGGGATGCAGTCCCCTCAATGGGGATAATCAAACCAGCACTGGGCATGCCGGTGCCTGCTGTCAGCAGGAGTGGATCTGCAAAGCACAGTGCGGGCCCTGCTGTTGGGGAAAAGGAGCTGCCAGCCACAGGAGAGAAGAGAACACCCTTGATTCCTGCTCATTCATTGCCCAGGCAACCCAGTGCGTATACACCACAGCTCTGCTCAGTGCCTCAAAATGTGTGTTGTATTTTAAGTAGCAGTATAATAAAAATAATATAAATCAATAACAGATATCTGTTACTTTCCTTTAATGGGTTCTATATAATACTCAAGTTTTTAAAATGTTGCCCAATAAGCAATGTCATTTAAAATAGCCTCACCCCCTAAGATATTTTAGTTTAATATTAACAAATAATTTAAGAGACCTGACCACCATACAACACCAAATAGAACCTTGCATTCTTGGGACTGGGGGTGAGAGTACAGTAGAAGTAAGTTCTGCCTACTTTCTCCTTCAAGGTTGTGCTGTTTTCCTTGGAGAGTTCTTCTGGGGCTTTAAGGTTTTCCAAAGATCAAATGAATGCCGATCAAAGACCTTGACAGACAGGAATTAATTCACCTCTAACTCCATGTTCAAACATAGCCATCTTATAGTGCAGTCAGTAAAGAACTTTTTTTCCTTGTCACAGGAATTGCCATCAGCTTAACTAAAGACTAGACTTTTGTATATCACCTGCTGCATGTACCTTGCACCAAACAAGGTAATGAAATCAATGAATCTAGCAGTCTCTGAATTAAGGATTTACTAAAAAATTGATTACTCATCAAAAGTGGTATCTATTTACCTGACAAATGAAAATCCTAAAGGGTAATTTTATCACTTTGGTTTTCCCACTAGGTATGTTAAAGGACCATTTCAATTTCTAATAGGTAGTATACTTTTAAAGTCAAGATGACCAATTGCTAGACCAATTAGTAAAAAGTGTTGACTCTTGACTTCCAGGAATGATTACAACTACTGCATTTCCTGAAGGAACACTTACTGTATCTTCTCCATTGGGGACATATTTCTGGTTGTTTGTTCATTATTTTGATACTGCCACATCAATGAAAATCTTGTGCAATTAGCCAGAGTTCATCTAAAGTCTGTATACCTTTCTCAGGAAGCTTTATTGAAAGCTACTCTTTATGATTCCTTTGCATTTTCTAAGCATGAACTTTTTGATGAAGGATTTCCTTCCACCATCCCTTTGTCTGGTTAGTGTGTTTTAGAATGACAGTGACTGAGTGATTGAAAGTCGCTCAGTCATGTCCGACTCTTTGTGACCATGGACTATACAGTCCATGGAATTCTCCAGCCCAGAATATTAAAGTGGGTAGCCTTTCCTTTCTCCAGGGGATCTTCCAGCCCACGGATCAAACCCAGATCTCCCGAATTGCAGGCAGATTCTTTACCAGCTGAGCCACAAGGGAACACCAGGAATACTAGAGTGGGTAGCCTATCCATTCTCCAGCAGATCTTCCCAACCCAAGAATCAAACTGTGGTCTTCTGCATTGCAGGCAAATTCTTTACCAACTGAGCTATCAGGGAAGTCCTTAGAATGACATACTACAACTGAAAATGCAACCTAGCTGGCAAATTTTCTCTCGCCTTCTGGCAGAGAAGTCAACCTCAGCTCCATCATACCCTCTCAACTCTGTGGTTGAGCATTGATCAAGGAAAGAACTCATTTTATTCGTAAAGCCCTTTGGCAGTTTACAAAGCACTCTCCCCTATGATTCAATTTGTTCTTTCCAATAGCCCTGGAAAGAATCTATTGTCATTTCTATTGAAAGGATGTAGTTAATCAAGACTTAGGGAAGTAGAAGCTTACCCTGGTAATAAGTGACAAATGAGGAATCAATGGCTTCCAACTGCCAATCCTGTGCACTTACCCCGTGTCATCTTACTTTGTGATACAAGCAAGGCATAAAGTGAAGAACAAGCTTCCTACCAGCTGCTCTCCAGACACACAGGCTCACGCCTTTCATGACTCCCAGTTGGCAGAAGTCTGAAATATGCTTCAGATACACCACCATGCAGTAATGTCATAAACAAGATGATTATTCCTCTACTTAGAAAACATGTTCAAGTGAAAAATAAGGCCATTATTTAAACATACCCTGAAGGTTTATAGTGTTTGAAAAATCTATTTTTTAAGAAAATCATTTATTATTTTTTTCATTACTAATTTATTCCAGTACTATTCAATTCCTCCCTGAAGGATTTCTGGTGGAGAAGAAGATTGATTTACAAAGCCCCAATAAATCACATGCAAATTCATATTAAATATTGTCAATACAGTTTCTGATATCCGGCAGTTTTGTAGCCCTTGGGCCATAACTACCATCTACCAGTAGGCAGGAGATGAAAGGAAGCAAAATGAATGTCCTTAAAACCCAGCAGCTCACAGCAGGGTTTGAAGTAGGATGAGGCAAGTGATGCCTTGGGCTCAAAGTCTAAGGGATGCTAAAAGACTCAGTAATGAAGAAAAATAATACTTCAGTGCAATCTTATGAAAAATCAAATGAATGCAAAACATCTGTGATGAATAAATACTAAAACTTTAGAGAAATCCAGAATCAGCATTTCTGGTTTTCCCTTTGACTGCAGGCCTCATCACTGCTTGACACTTGGTGAGACACCGTACATTGCTAACCCTATCTTCATTTACAATTTTGACATTCCATTCATGACAGATTTTTTTGGTACACATTTTTGAGTTTTCAAAAATAATGCTTTAAGGACTTCCCTGGTGCTTCAGTGGTTAAGACTCTGCACTTTCAATCTAGGGGGCATGAATTTGATCCCTGGTTGGGGAACTAAGATTCTACATGCCATGGGGTGTGGCTGAAAGAAAATAATAATAATGCATTTTATTTATAATTTTGCACCCAAGGCATGTGCTTATTTACCTTACCCTGATCCTGCCTCTCATACTTAAACACTTTCTATCCCTGGATACCAACATCAGTAGTAACCTTTGGACTGTGCAGGTCATCATGAGCATGGAGATGTTACCACCTCCCCCAGCACTTTCAGCACCCCTCTTCTCACTGGACCCTTCATCATAATCGAGTCTATGTTCTGTTAGATATACAAAGTTGAGGAAAGCAAACACTCAGCAGGCACATAACAAATAACCGGGCCACAGATTCCCTGTGAACCACAGACAAACCTGAAGATTCTCCTTGCTCAACATGTATTTCTAAGTCTTCATGGATGACAATGCAAACACACTATGAACTAAGCACCTTAACTTACCTGCAGCTCTGCATATGCAACAAAAAGGCCTTAAAAAAACAAAATCAGCTGAAGTTCTATCTTTTAGAGTCTCTCAGGAATAAACACAAACAGTCTCTCACAAAGCAAACATCTCACAGGAGAATCTCACCAGGACCTGTGATGAGCATGGCGGAGCTGTCAAGCTCAGGCCACACAGACTATTATTTTGTCTTGCTCGACTGTTTTCCTTTGTTTCTGAGTTTTCTCACTTCTCTGATTAAGTTTGCTCTTTAAAATGTGGGGAATGTCTAGAAGGCTAAAGCTTTTCCACAAACAAGAACCAGGTGAGGGATACAGAAGGTGTCTGTCCCTGGGAAGACTCCATGGGGTCCTGCTCAGTTTCAAAGATGAAGGGTAGACCAGACAAGAAGAGGGGTCTTACCACACCTGACTGCTGGACCTACCACTCACTGGTCTAGGTCCAGGTGGATGGGACTTGCTTCTTGCATTTCCCGGCCTTTTCAGACAACACTCCCTCCCACTGTTATGATCATAGGAGAGCAGTGGCATGGGAGGATGAGGTAGCATTTTGACAGGTGTGCTAAATAAGGGATTGCAAGAACAGAAGACACTAGGAGGCCAAGGAGCCGTGGCCCTACCAGCTCAGGCCCTGTGCCAGCTGCAAGGGGACTGTGCTGGAGACTTGCACCACTGGGCTGGGCAGGCTTGGGGTCTGTTTGTCTCCAGTGACTTCCAATAAAAAGGAGACCAAGACAACAGGCTATGGTTTTTCCAGTAGTCATGTATGGATGTGAGAGCTGGACTATAAAGAAAGCTGAGCACCAAAGAATTGGTGCTTTTGAACTGTGGTGTTGGAGGAGACTCTTGAGAGTCCCTTGGAATGCAAGGAGATCCAGCCAGTCCATCCTAAAGGAGATCAGTGCTGGGTGTTCGTTGGAAGGACTGATGCTAAGGCTGAGACTCCAGTACTTTGGCCACCTGATGCAAAGAACTGACTCATTTGAAAAGACCCTGATGCTGGGAAAGATTGAGGGCAGGAGGAGAAGGGGATGGCAGAGGATGAGATGGTTGGATGTCATCACTGACTTAATGGACATGAATTTGGGTGAACTCCGGGAGTTGGTGATGGACAGGGAGGCCTGGTGTGCTGCGGTTCATGGGGTTGCAAGAGTCAGACACGACTGAGCGACTGAACTGAACTGAAGACACAAGGAAACATAACAGTCTGGATGAGGAGACGCAGGGTCAGCTTGTGCAGCTGCTTCATTTCTTTCCCACAGCAACTTGCAAGGCAGGAATTGTTATCCCTAAATTACAGAAAAGAAAGCAAATTCAGGAAGGTTTATCAGTTTGTCAAAAGGCATGCACTGATTAAGAGGTAGAGGTGAGACCCAAATATAGTCTGTTTGATCTCAAAGATCATGGTTTTTTCATCATATGACAAAACCTTTGAAACTTCTACCTCAAACACTTTCTTAAAATACAAACAGATCCTTAAAGCAGTGAGGCCATTTGAAAACAGAAAATTACTGTCAGCAAAGAATAACAACAACAAAAAATCAAGTTCCAAACTAGCAAAAGGTCAGTAAGACTCAATGACCTCAAATTAGACTGATACCATGAAGTAAAAGATATATGAGGTTTAACAATGCTTTGAATTCGCACTGACCTTGTTCAGTTCAACAGTGGAAAGACATCAACTTTGATATCAATTCAAAAATACTAACTTGAGATGCTTAGAGGAAGTAAAAATACTATTAGGACATCCTTGAAGGCTTTCCTCTATAGTCTATGTTTTACACACAATTTTGCTATAAAAGATTTTAAAGCTTTGCTCTTTTTTTTTTTTTTTTTTGCAAATACATCTCATTGCATTAGACACCAAATATATAAACTAGAAACAGGTTTAGGTTTTAGACTGAAAAATCAGATATTTCAGGGATTTATAGTGAAGTTTCCAAAATCTAATTCTATATAACAGAATTAACATTTTATGATTTGGGCATAAATGAGATTCCTTTTTTTTTTTTTTACTATCAGTCAGGAAGACAAATTAAAACAGCTAGTGTTGCAATGTTGCAATAAAGACATGAACAAAGCCCGTGGCAGCCATGAGAATGCCTCTCACAACCTGTAAGTATCAGAAGTACAGTTGACCAAGAGTCCAGCTGCTTCCTCGGCAATTCATTGCCCGGTTTAAGTCAAAGCCATGCTTCCCAAGGGACGTTTTCAGGAAGCAAATGAGCACAGCAGGGATATCAAAGTAAGCCCAATTCGGGGAGAAGTAGGAATCCCCACCCCCACCCCATAGTCTTGCTTCTTTATGCTGGTTGCATCAGAGTCTGGACCGAGTCCCATTTAGTCTTCCTTCCCTCTCTCCTCTTTGACGACAGCCTTGCAACGTAATCTGATAACTCTCCCAGCTTTTCCAATCCCTTCTCCATTTTCTGTCTATTTTATCACAAGATGAAATCTTCACAAGTTTAATCCTGTCTTGGTGTCTACATCTCAAAGGACTTGGACAAAGCGAGAGCATAAGCGTGAGGGGAAACTAAGATAACTTTTTTTTTTTCTGCATTGGTATCTAAGGTTTTAGAACTCAATATAGTTCCCCCTGCATAGTAAGTACTCCGTCAAATTTGTCAAAAGAACAAATGAATGAATGTTGAGATAAAAATCGTATGAAATATATGGCTTCTAATTGCTACTGATCCTTATGGAGGTCTAACAGTATTTTATTCATAGGGAATAGTAAACGTGTCTAATGAAATCTTTGTTTTAAAAAATGTTCCTTGTACCAGCTGGAAATCAAATACATATTAGACATTAGATTAAAAACTGTTTCAGTTCACTGCTTGAGTATTGATAATGTATCAATCCATGTTACTAAAAAAGAAAGAACAACTACTTCTATCCTCTTACTTTTCCTGGTCACTTGGAGTATTATCATGTCGTGTACAGGAGGCTTAGAAATCACCTTTCATTTCCCAAAATAGCATGAAAACATCAAATCTATGTTACCACCAACTGAGTGGGTGCCTTGGAAACCAAGCTGGAGACTTTGCTCTCCAGTAATGATCCTTTTATTCTCATTGGAAATTCTAGGATGCTCTCAAATCCAAATGTTATCACAATTTAGCCTTAGCAGAAAATAAAAGTCCCTTGAGTGCTTATCTTATGGTTTTTAATAAAGTGCTTTCTCACTTTCATAGAAGCTAGACAAAGTTAATTAGCTTGGATCTTAGTCTTTCTCTGTCCTCTTTCCCCTCCAAGCACTAATTAATATTAATGAGTAAAGGATAAAATTACTAAGTACTCAGTATAATTGTGCTAGTGGATCATTTCCATGGGATGATTCTGAAATCCAGATAAATAGTAAATGTGGACCATTAACCAGAAGAGGTTGAGAGTCCTTGGTATCAATTTCACCGAAAACCCAAAGAGGCCCCTCCCCACCTTGAGGGATGGATTTAAGAAGATTAGTGTCTAGGAACTGATTGATTTACTAACACTAAAGTTCCCCTTTTGCTTTCCTTCTTACTGCTAGCTTTGATTTTTTTTTTTTTCATTTGGCAGGGAGAAGTGGTGGGATTTGATATTCTGCCATGCAGATTGTTTTAACTCTTTCAGACACAAAGCTTTCAGGCTTTTATCCCAACACTTCAGGAGGCCAGGAAGACAAAAGACAGCACTACATTTTTTCGGTTCTTCAAAGGAGGATGTCAAAGAATGTGATCAGATGGAAAACTGTTTTGGAAATTTAGCTGTCACGTCAAGATTTTTAAAATATGGGGCCTAAGTTCTTTGGGCTGCTTCTGTGGTCATCTTCTGCCAAGGTCTCAAGCTGATTTAAGACGTTTTCAGCACATTAATTCAGCTTGCCCTGCCTTGAGACAAAGGAACCCATAGTCTCTAGGGAATTATACCACCCAGTTGTCTAAACATCGACTTGCTACTTCTGGTATCTCAGGCACTGAAATATGACCCAGAGACGTTTCATAAGGGTTAAACATTATTACTCTCTGGCCACATATTTAAATAAGGCATTTTGTAGAAGTGCAAAGTCTGAAAAATGAGAAATGTTGTAGTAAAACAAAGAGATAGGTCTCTTCTAAAAAGAAATCTATTATGTTAGAACTAAAGCAATAACAATTTGTAGTGAAATGTATACATACTCATAAAAGCTATAATTGTATTTAGTAAGAAGCTTTATAAAGAGAGGGAAGCTCTTGTATGGATATACACCCTTAGAGGGCTTGTATCTCTTTCTTGGTCAAAAAGATAAATAGAAAGATTATATGGTTCACTGACAGAGGAAAAATATTTTCAATTATGCTTACAATCAATTAAGAATATGGCCAGAACTCATTCAAATGGTGATGTAACAGCAGGCCCTCATGGGGTCTTCCTCGAATAGGCCTTCCCCCATATCCTCTGCTTTAGCTCCTCTCTGAAGTACCTTGGTGGAGGCCATGAAGATAATGGTGACCTCCCTCAAAAGACCCCAGGCATGAACTGCTACACTCAGTGCCCCCAACCCTGCAGCAGGCCACCACCGACCCACGCCTCCACCCGAGACTCCCGGACACCCACAGGCAAGTCCGGGAGAGTCTCTTGTGGGGTCCCTGCTCCTTTCTCCTGGGTCCTGGTGCACGGGGTTCTGCTGTGCCCTCCCAGAGTCTATTTCCCAGGGCTGTGTAAGTTCTGGCAGCCCTATGGTCGGGTTAATGGCGCCCTCCTCCAAGAGGGCTTATGCCATACCCAAGTCTGCTGCACCCAGAGCCCGTCCCTGCAGCAGACCACCGCCGACCGGTACCTCCACAGGAGACTCTCAAACACAGTTCTGTCTCAGTCTCTGTGGGGTCCCTGTGTCCTGGTGCGCACAAGGATTTTTTGAGCCCTCTGAGCATCTCTGGTGGGAATGGGGTATGATTCTAAACATGATTTTGCCCCTCCTACCGTCTTACTGGGGTTTCTCCGGTCTTGGACATGGGGTGTCTCCACACTGCCAGTCCAGCAAAGCGCAGCCGCTGCTCCTGACCTTGGACGTGGGGTATCTCCCCTCTGCCACTCGCTGATCCAGTGCCACGCACCCATCGCTCACCACTCCAGCAAAGCTTACTCCTTGGGAGAAAAGTTATGACCAATCTAGAGAGCATATTAAAAAGCAGAGACATTACTTTGCCAACAAAGTTCCATCTAGTCAAGGCTATGGTTTTTCCAGTAGTCATGAATGGATGTGAGAGTTGGACTATAAAGAAAGCTAAGCGCCAAAGAATTGATGCTTTTGAACTGTGGTGTTGGAGAAGACTCTTGAGAGTCCCTTGGACTGCAAGGAGATCCAACCAGTCCATCCTAAAGGAAATCAGTCCTGAATGTTCATTGGAAGGATTAATGTTGAAGCTGAAACTCCATACTTTGGCCACCTGATGCGAAGAGCTGACTCATTGGAAAAGACCCTGATGCTGGGAAAAATTGAAGTCAAGAGGAGAAGGGGATGACAGGATGAGCTGGTTGGATGCCATTCCTGACCCAATGGATATGAGTTTGAGTAAACTCCAGGAGTTGGTGATGGACAGGGAGGCCTGGCATGTTGCAGTCCATGGGGTCACAAAGAGTCAGACACGACTGAGTGACTGAACTGAACTGAACTGAAATACCTTGGTAATAGTATTTGATGCACATTTGCTGAGTTGTTTTGCAGGTGTAAAAAACCTCCCCCTCTCCAACAAATGGAAGCTGTTAATTATTAACACTTGACGACCATGAGCAATAGCTCCAGGCCTCCTGGAGCCTAGGGACAAGATGTGACATCACCCGGATACATCACCACCAACCAATTAGGGAACGGTACACAAGTTGATCACAGACCCTGCAACCCCCTTCCCTCACTTGGCTTTTATTTTATTTTTTAAAATTAATTAATTATTTTTGGCTGTGTCTGGTCTCAACTGCAGCATGAGGGATCTTTCATGGTGGCATTCCGGTTTCTCTTAAGTTGTGGCTCCAGATTGTATGGGCTCAGTAGTTGCAGCTCTTGGGGTCTCTAGTTGTGGGGCACAGTTTCCAGGGTGAGTGGCCTCAGCAGTTGCAGCACCGAGGCTTTGTTGCCCCAAGGCATGTGAGATCTTAGTTCTCTGACCAGGGATCGAACCGGCAACTTTGGAAAGTGACTCTTAACCACTGGACCACCACAGAAGTCCCTGTGAACTGTCTTTGCTAGCAATTTAGGATGTTTGCTACTTTGACAGTTTGTCTTGTCCTGTACTTTTTACAAAAGGGTTTATTTAGAACAAGTGGGTCAGGGAGTTAATACTTTGAATTTCTAATAATTCCCCTGGGGTCAAGATTAACAGAATAAATGACCAGCAAAAGAGAATAATTTCAGGAGCTCTAGAATTTTTTGTGTGTCCTATTACCCTTTCGTCCATAATTACAAACAAGCTTTAAAAAGTGATTATTTCTGAGAGAGAATATTAAATTCATACTAAAAGTGAAAGTGAAGTGAAAGTCACTCAGTCATGTCTGACTCTTTGCAACCCTATGAACTGTAGCCCACCAGGCTCCTCTGTCCACGGGAATTCTTCAGGAAAGGACACTGAAGTAGGTTGCCATGCCTTCCTCCAGGGGATCTTCCCAAAACAGGATCGAGCCTGAGTCTCCTGAGTTATATGCAAATTCTTTACCTTCTGAGTCACCAGAGAAGCACCAAAATCCATCCATACTAAGTCAATGATGAAAAGTATTCACTTTAAAAAATAAGAATATGGCAGTCCAGTGGGCAAGACTCCATGCTCCCAATGCAGAGAGCACAGGTTCAATCCTTGGTCAGGGAACTAAGATCCCACATGCCACACAGTGCAGCCAAAAATGAAAACAAACCAACAAACAAATATGAAAAGCCCTTCATCTGCCTGCACTTTTTGGTATGTGTTGAAATTCCCTTCCTTCTTGTTGTTTCCCTATTGAAGCCTTACACTCGTTGAGTGAACTAAATGAAACCTATCCTCAGTAGACCCATGTGTCTCACTCTCCAAACCATTGCCATCTGACTTGGCCCTTGGTACTCCAGTAAGACAACTGTGTCAGAAGTTATCATGCGCTCACTGCCAAGTCCAGGGCTTTCCATTCTGGATGTGTCCATCTGAAACTTGGCTGTAGTGGACTCTTGGATGGCCTCTTAAGAATGATAAAAGTCTACCTTTTCTTGGTTTCAGCAATACTACTTTCCTTGGCTTCCCAACCAACCTTTGTGACAAATAGTTTTATATAAGAATTTCAATTCCAAGACTCAAATTTTGAATGAAAGGAAGTCCTTGTCTGAAAGTAAGGAAAGATGTGTGTGTGTGTGTGTGTGTGTGTGTGTGTAGGTAGGCATTTGTCAATGTCAGACCAGCTATCTCAACTATTCCTCTCCCTTTCCAAAGTAAGGGAAACTAAGGGACAGGAAAAGGTCTGTTATTTCTCAAGAAGGTCTAGAAACCAATGGGCTTGTAATTCCTAAAAGAAAAGAACTTTAATGGCTGGTGTTATAGTTCAGTTCAGTTGCTCAGTCATGTCCGACTGTTTTTGACTCCATGGACTGCAGCACGCCACGCTTCCCTGTCCATCACCAACTCCTGGAGCTTGCTCAAACTCATGTCCATCGAGTTGGTGATGCCATCCAGCCATCCCATCCTCTGTCGCCCTCTTCTCCTTCTGCCTTCAACTTTCCCGGCATCTTTATATAGTTTTTCATCCCCAATAGTCCTCATCCTTCTTCTCCATATTCTGTCCCTCCCAAAACAGTCTGCATAAGAATTTGACGGCATCAGAGAAGCATAAATAAAATTAGAAATGAAAGATGGAAGAGGGGAATAATTCCAGAAACAAATTAATGCCAACACACTTTATTTATTTTTTAAATTTTTAATTATAGCAGTAATTCTTTTTTTTTTCATTTATTTTTATTAGTTGGAGGCTAATTACTTTACAATATTGTAGTGGTTTTTGTCATACATTGACTTGAATTAGCCATGGATTTACATGTATTCCCCATCCCGATCCCCCCTCCCACCTCCCTCTCTACCCGCTCCCTCTGGGTCTTCCCAGTGCACCAGGCCCAAGCACTTGTCTCATGCATCCAACCTGGGCTGGTGATCTGTTTCACCCTAGATAATATACATGTTTCGATGCTGTTCTCTTGAAACATCCCACCCTCGCCTTCTCCCACAGAGTCCAAAAGTCTGTTCTGTACATCTGTGTCTCTTTTTCTCTTTTGCATATAGGGTTATCATTACCATCTTTCTAAATCCCATATATATATGTTAGTATGCTGTAATGTTCTTTATCTTTCTGGCTTACTTCACTCTGTATAATGGGCTCCAGTTTCATCCATCTCATTAGAACTGATTCAAATGAATTCTTTTTAATGGCTGAGTAATATTCCATGGTGTATATGTACCACAGCTTCCTTGTCCATTCGTCTGCTGATGGGCATCTAGGTTGCTTCCATGCCCTGGCTATTATAAACAGTGCTGCGATGAACACTGGGGTGCATGTGTCTCTTTCAGATCTGGTTTCCTCAGTGTGTATGCCCAGAAGTGGGATTGCTGGGTCATATGCCAACACACTTTAAAATGTTCAGTTCAGTTCAGTCTCTCAGTTGTGTCTGACTCTTTGTGACGACAGGGACTGCAGCCCACCAGGCTTCCCTGTCCATCACCAACTCCTGGCGCTTACTCAAACATGCCCATTGAGTCAGTGATGACATCCAATCATCTTATCCTCTGTCATCTGCTTCTCCTCCTGCCTTCAATCTTTCCCAGCATCAGGGTCTTTTCCAATGAGTGAGTTTTTCACATCAGGTGGCCAAAGTATTGGAGTTTCAGCTTCAACATCAGTCCTTCCAATGAATATTCAGGACTGATTTCCTTTAGAATGGACTGGTTGAATCTCCTTGCAGGCCAAAGGACTCTCAAGAGTCTTCTCCAACACCACAGTTCAAAAGCATCAATTCTTCAGTGTTGAGCTTTCTTTATAGTCCAACTCTCACATCCATTCATGACTACTGGAAAAACCACAGCTTTGACTATACAGACCTCTGTTGGTAAAGTAATGTCTCCGCTTTTTAATATGCTGTCTAGGTTGGTCATAACTTTTCTTCCAAGGAGCAAGCGTCTTTTAATTTCATGGCTGCAGTCACCATCTGCAGTGATTTTGGAGCCCCTCCCAAATAAAGTCTGTCACTGTTTCCATTGTTTCCCCATCTATTTGCCACGAAGTGATGGGACCAGTGCCATGATCTTAGTTTTCTGAATGTTGAGTTTTATGCCAACTTTTTACTCTCCTCTTTCACTTTCACCAAGAGGCTCTTCAATTCCTCTTCACTTTCTGCCATAATGGTATTGTCATCTGCATATCTGAGGTTGTTGATATTTCTCCCAGCAATCTTGATTCCATCTTGTGCTTCATCCAGCCCGGCATTTCGCATGATGTACTCTGCATATAAGTTAAATAAGCAGGGTGACAATATACAGCCTTGATGTATCCTTTTCCGATTTTGAAAATGTAGACAAAATAAACAAATTCCTTGAGTAATATAGCTTAACCAAACAAACTCAAGGTGAAATAGAAAGCCTGAATATTTCTACAACCACTAAAATTAATGTCTTTCTATACTTACTTCAAACTCAGATGGTATTACGGTCAAGTTCTACAAAATCTTCAAGAAACAAATCTCTTCAATCTTATACAACTTTGTAGTGAATCAAAAGAGAGAACATTGATTTACCAACAAATTTTGATACCAAGTCCAGAAAATAGCCCAATGAGAAAGAAAAATTTATGATCTAATATCATTTATAAATGCAAAAATTATTATAGATGCAACAGTCCTAAGTGACTAGTAGTAAATAGAATCTAGTCATGTACAAAAATAAATAATGCAACATAGTCAAGTGAGGTAAATGACTCTAAAAAATGCAAGGATACCATTAAGAAGTGATTTCATGGACTATTACTTAGCCATAAAAAAGAAAGATATAATGCCATTTACAGCAACATGGATAGACCTAGAGATCATCATATTAAGTCAGAGAAAAACATATCATATAAAAGAATTAGGGATTAATGGTACATACTACTGTATATAAAACATATAAACAAGCACTTACTCTATAGCACGGGAAATTATATTCAATATCTTGTAATAACCTATAATAGAAAACTACCTGAAAAAGAATATATATATATATATATATAACTGTACATCTGAAACATAAATCAACTCTACTTCAATTTAAACAAAAAAAGACCCAAGGGTTTGATATTTCAAAATATTGGAAATAATCCAGATATCCACCAACAAGAATATGAAAAAAATTGTTATAGAATAGTCACATAAAATAGTGAAAATGAACATTTTGCAGCTAAATGAGAGAAAGTGAGTGAATAAGCAATAAGTATTCAACTTAAACTGATGAGCAAATGTAAATCAAATTACAGAGTACTATATTAAGTATTTGGAGAAGGAAATGGCAACACACTCCAGTATTCTCGCCTGGAGAATCCCATGGACAGAGGAGCCTGGTAGGCTACAGTCTACCGGGTCACAAAGAGTCAGACACAACTGAGCAACTTCACTTTCACTTTATATTAAGTATTATAACATTTTTCAAGGCTCAAAAACAAGTAAAGGTGAACAGCATCATGTTTAAAGATCTATGCATACATGAAAAACTGTAAAGATTTCAGGATACTGGCTACAATATCTTGATACAGGATACAGTAACTTTTCAGGATACTGGTGAGGGAGGCAAGAAGTGGGAGAGTGAAAAATCACATAGGTAACTTCAGAGGTACCTGGGAAGGTCTTAGTTCATAACATGAATCCTGGACCCACAGGTATTTATTTTATTATTAACATTATGCTTAAGTAAATGTTATCAAATTCATCTATTATATGATAAATGTCAGTCAGTGAGAGAAAACTTTCTTTTTTTAAAAAGCGTGCCTGACTTGGAAAAGAATTTTTAGTTCTAAAGTATTTTGAAAAAATATTAAACACATGAAAATGAAATTTAAATTTGCAACACGTAAAGACAGATTTCTTGCTTTAGTTAATGATTTCAGTGTGTATCAGGGTGAGTCAGAATTCATAGGAGCAGATTCTTTCTGAGGCAGCATTACAGCTCTCTGAGCACTTTCACAGGGTTAGAAGAAGAAGATGACTTCTTTTTGAGAGTATTAAATTGGCTGTGCTAAAACTATGGAAAACAATCTTCTATGTTCTTTTTTCTGAAACATTGATGCTTGAGGGACATAATTATCATTCCCCTTGTGCTTCCCATTTCTTAAAATAAAGTTTTCTTTCAATAAAGATTTACCTGTTGGCCCAGATCTGTCAAATCTGGTTTAATATCCTTTTTGAATTTTGAATAATACCAGCATACAAATTCATTTTTGTGTCATGATTATTATATGCACCAATGAGTCTAACAGATTAACTGTGAAGTTCATATAAACTGTATCATCACTGAGATTTTTTTGAAAGTCATATTTCTGTGTGTTGGGCAGCAAAAGAAAAAAGCTACATGATCTGACACAAAATGTAACAATATAGTTTAGATTATTAGCTATATTCTTCATTTATTTTGACACTTTTTTTCTAAATATGTTCAGTATTTTTATTGAAGCCATCTGGCATCCCAGTTTCCAGCTTTACTTTTCTTTAGCCCCTATTTCCTTACCTAGATATTTAAAATACAGTTTTATCTTATTTATTGATATTATATTTGTATCATTGAGCTGCTTTTAAGATTTTAAGAAAGGAAGGAAACTGAAACTTTAGAGTCCTCCTCTGAAGTAGCATGGATTAAAACATGCTCTCCATACAACATTAGAGAAATGTGAAGGACACTTGAAAATTGAAGGTCACTGTACTGGACTGTGGGCTTCGCAGGTGGCACTAGTGGTAAAGAACCCACCTACTAATGCAGGAGACATAAGAGATGTGGGTTCAATCCCTGGGTTGGGAAGATCTCCTAGAGGAGGGCATGGCCACCCACTCCAGTATTCTCGCTTGGAGAATCCCATGAACAGAGAAGCCCGGCAGACTACCATCCATGGGGTCACAAAGAGACATGACTGGAGTGACTTGGCGTACACACATGTACTGTACTGTGTTAGTCTGAGTAAGCAAGTAAGCAAGTAGTTGCTGGAGCCAAATCCCTGAAGCTTAGCACAACAGAGGTTTAGGTCTAGATCCGCACCAGACCCAAATTCCAGGGCAGATCTTCTGGCTGGATGACTCTCCTCAGGAATTTGGGCTTTTCCCAAGCATTTTGGAGACCTTCACTTCTAGCCATACAGAGAAGGAAAGAGAGTGAGCATGGGGAAGAGGGTGTTGGCCATTTCATGGCCAGGGCTGATGTTCCAATGGGTAGTCACAAGGTTACAACTGATGAGGGGTGCTTGCCTGAAATGTAGCTGGCTTTGTGTCCAGGAAGGAGAGGAGACCTAGATATTGGTGACCACGTCACGAGGACACGCTTAAGCACTTCTGCGGAGGAGGCCCATGATGAGGAAATGAGACACCCTCCTGGCGACCAGTCCTGACTTTTCACGGAGGCATGAGAGAGAATCATCTTGAAGGCAAATTCTCTAGCCTCGGGCTAGCTTTCAAATTACTGCAGCCCTGGGGGACAGCTTAACTATAACCTCATGAGACTTTGAGTCCAAACAGCAACTAAGCCACTCCTGAATTACCAACACACCTAAACTGTAACATAATAAATGGTTATTGTTTTAGCCACCAAAGTTTGGGTAATTTGTTGTATAACAACAAGTAAAAAATACAAAGTTAAAGCAAACAAACCTGAATGAAAGGATACATTAAGCCTACTACAATGGCTGCCAGCTTATCAGGGAAATGCAAACAAAAATGTGTTGGGGATGGATGTTGTTAATGTGAGTTGATGTAGATTTCAAGTCGAAAACTACAAACACCATTATCCCCTTCATATCTGAATCTGGAAAGGAGATCTAAACACCAGCTAAGTGGGGCTTAGTCCATGGTATATTGCATCATTGTCCAAGATAGGAAAATGTAACTGGAGAGAAAGAGCTGGTATTCAAAT
Organism: Cervus canadensis; assembly: GCF_019320065.1. NCBI lineage: Eukaryota > Metazoa > Chordata > Mammalia > Artiodactyla > Cervidae > Cervus > Cervus canadensis. The sequence goes on along the minus strand of NC_057388.1, from coordinate 73,751,129 downwards.
TTTCTCAGACCTAGAAGGCTTGCTTCCTGCTGCTGCAGGGTGTTGAGTGAGATACGCTCAAAGAAACTTAGGTAAATATATACTACTTGTGCAGGAGACATAAGAGATATGGGTACAATCCCTGAGTGGGGAAGATACCCTGGAGGAGGGGATGGCAACCCACTCAAGTATTCTTGCCTGGAGAATCCCATGGACAGAGGAGCCTGGCAGGCTGTAGGTAATAGGGACTCAAGGATACTGACATGATTGAAGTGACTTAGCATGCACACACATGCTACTCGTTACTGGTGGTGTTGGTTTAGTCGCTAAGTCGTGTATAACTCTTGTGACCCCATGGACTGTAGCCTTCCAGGCTCCTCTGTCCATAGGATTTCCCAAGCAAGACTATTGGAGTAGGTTACCATTTCCTGCTCCAGCTACTTGCTATTAGTCAGGATCAAATTGGATGGTTTCTCTTTTATAAAAACTGAAATGTACAAGGAAGCTGTAACTGTGAAGTTTGATGTGCCTAATAACATTTTGAAAAAGTATATAAAGCACAATTAGAAATACAAGGAGAACTGACAAAAAATGCAGTATTAGTGATAAACTTTGCCCAATTCAAAAGGCAGTTGGAACAATCTAAAAATAGTTGGCTTGGAATGACTTACTGTTCCAACAGTGTATTAAAGGAAAGCAGCCAGCAATTGGCCCTTGGCTCTCCTGAGCTTGGACCAAGATCTAGTGTTTCAGGGGTCCTCTCTTCCCTGGGAGGGTGAGTCTGCTTCGTATAGACAGCTGTCTGGGCCCAAACCTAGGTGTCTGTAAGCAACTTTAGCAGAAGAGATTTTTGGAGTTCCCCTAGCTAAGTGTGAGAGAGTGCCTTCCCTTAACCACTGTTACATAGTTTCTTTCCTTGTTTCCCCCTTTGGCAACTATTTTGGTTCAATCCTTCTGTTTGGGTGAACTTGATCACCTTGCTTTAAGCATCTCAGCCAACTCTTGCTCCTGCACATCAGTGGTATTCTATAAAAATGAGTAATTATACAAAGTAATATATGTGTGTGTGTGCATCAAGAAATTAGGGGAGAAAAGGATAAAGTTATGTCTAAATATAGAGAACTCCATAAAATATGGTCTAGGTTGAAAGTGAGTAAGTCGCTCAGTTGTGTCCGACTCTGCAAATTTTCTAGGCCAGAATACTGGAGTGGGTAGCCTTTCCCTTCTCCAGGGAATCTTCCCAATCCAGGGATTGAACCCTGTTCTCCTGCATTGCAGGTGGATTCTTTACCAGCTGAACCACAAGGGAAGCCCAAGAATACTGGAGTGGGTAGCCTATCCCTTCTTTAGCAGATCTTCCCAACCCAGGAATCACACCAGGGTCTCCTGCATTGCAGATGGTTTCTTTACCAACTGAGCTACAGGGAAGCCTGTCTAGGATGAAAAACAACTGGGAAATCCAGATGATGGACAGATGGATTGTTCATTATACTAGCCTGCCAACACTTTTTATAGGTTTGAAATTTTTTACATAGAATTGGGGGGGGTGGTAATTCTACATATTAAAATAAAAATCATCCAAGATATGGAGGAGTGTGGAGAAGTGAAGGTAGAGTTTGAACCAAGATTGACCTTGAACTGATAATTGTTAAAGCTCTGTGTCGGGTACATGAAAGTGCAACTGCAAGTTGCTCAGTCGTCTCTGACTCTTTGCAACCCCATGGTCTATACAGTCTGGAATTCTCCAGACCAGAATACTAGAGTGGACAGTCTTTCCCTTCTCCAGGGGATCTTCCTAACCCAGGGACTGAACCCAGGTCTTCTGCATTGCAGAAGGATTCTTTATCAGCTGAGCCACAAGGGAAGCCCAAGAATACTGGAATGGGTAGCCTATCCCTTCTGCAGAGGATCTTCCCAGCCCAGGAATTGAATCAGGGTCTCCTGCATTGCAGACAGATTCTTTACCAACTGAGCTATCATAGTATCCTCTCTGTGCCTATATACGTTTGAGATTTTCCACAGTAAAACCTTAAAGGAAAAACAATTTGTTGACTGAGTATAGTAGAATTCCACACCAGTAAAAGCAAGTAAAGATATAAAGAAAGCAAGTATGTTTGAAAGATTATGTATGAAGAAGGGCTAGCACATAGCATGCTGTTAACAATGGTTACCTGAAAGGGATGGGTGAGGTGTCAGGGAGAGGATTAACTTGTACATATTTTTGTAGATATTTTTACAGATATTTGGTTTTATTTATTTTTTCATTCAGCCATACCAGGTCTTAGTTGCAGCACCTGGGATCTTTATTTGCATCATGTGGGATCTTTATTTGTGGCATATGGGACCTAGTTCCCTGACCGGGGATGGAACTCAGGCCCCCTGCATTGGGAGCTAGGAGTCTTAGCCATTGGATGACCAGGGAAGTCTCAGCTTTGTTATACACACACACACACATATATATAATTATGTAATATATATAATAATGTACTGTTTGACATTATACAACATGCATGTACTACTGTTATAATTTTCAAAGCTCGAAAAAGAATCAAAACATGGTACTATAAAGGGAAAGTCCATTTCTAAATGCTTGCAGGGTTTTAGATGATATGATTATATGACAAGGCCTGGGAATTTGGGGAACTGTAGCAAACATGAATGAACTAGCTCAATTAAGAAGAAATCCACTGTGTACATTAAAACAAACACCTACAGTTTTCAACTCTGGACAGATGCTTTCTTGATGTACTCAACATAGGTAACTTAACGAACAGTGTGACAACCTCACCAAGCTGGAAGGGCTTCTCTAACACACCCTCTAAAAAGAATTCATTTGCAATTTCTGTCACTTATGTTCATGGATCAGCAATCAGTTCTTGCTGAAATCTCATGTCTTTTAACATACTAAATTCAACCTTTGGCATTTTCTAGATATACAGCACTGGAGACTTTAATAATACTAATGACTATATACATACATTATATATATATTTCACATTAGTAGAATAAGGGAGACAATCCATTCAAAAATTTCTATTAATGTGGAGATGTCAACTTTTTGACTGTGTGTGAGTGACTGCCCAGCATCAGAACCATTTTCACATGTTTGGAGAATCCTGTACTTTGTGAGTACTGGTGTGAAGTGAAAGTGGAAGTCATTCAGTTGTGTCCCATTCTTTGTGACCCCATGGACTGTAGCCTCCCAGACACCTCTGTCCATAGGGATTCTCTACTCAAGAATACTGGAGTGGGTTGACATGCCTTCCTCCAGGGGATCTTTTCAACCCAGGTCTCCCACATTGCAGGTGGATTCTTTACCATCTGAGCCACCAGGGAAGCCCAAGAATACTGGAGTGAGTAGCCAATCCCTTCTGCAGGGGGATCTTCCTGACTGAGGAATTGAACTGTGGTCTCCTGCATTGCAGGCGAACTCCTTACCAGCTGAGCTACCAGAGAAGCAGCTTCTCTGGCATCCAGGACATGAGTACACATCCTAGGATTAACCAACCACACTGACACCAGGTTTAAATACTGATTAAGTAGGCAAAGCTAAGAAGTAGGGGCAGTGATGGTATCAGGCCCCAGCTCTGGGGCTGCAGGGTAGCTGTGCTGGGGAAATCAGCTGGGTCACCTGGCATTCAAAAGTGATCTCATTGCACTGATTCATAGAATGATTTGGTTTGTCTTCCTGGAGATGCCTCTCCCCCTCAACTTCATGAGGATTTTGTAGGCTTGGTTCCCCTCTCCTGGGCATGATCTGTGCTTCACAGGAGCAGTTAGACTTAGTTTTACTTAGAACTGAGATCCTGGAGTCATAGAGGCTAAAAAAGTCTTTGTAAAATTAATCATTCATCCTGATTTTAAAATAAATGCCTAAATGGAAACTTTTATGAAACCAAAATAAAAACTGACTTGCTTAATGCAATAAATACCTACCACTCTATTGTAATTAATAGGGAAATACTGAAAACATTTCTATTAAAGTCAGGGCAAAACTAAGTCTGATGCCATTGAGTTCTCAACATGTTTGAGAGGGATTAATTAATGCAATAAGAAACTGGAGGGTGAACTATGTAAATACGGAAAAAGAGGAGAAAATTATCACTACATGCAGGTGATATGATTTTTATCTGGAAAAGTCAGAACAATTAGCTAAAAAAATTAGCAAGTTCAAAAGTAAGTATTGAAGTCAGTGAATTTTCCTATATATCAGTAGTCACTCAGTTCAGTTCAGTCACTCAGTTGTGTCTGATTATTTGAGACCCCATGGACTGCAGCATGCCACACCTCCCTATCCATCACCAACTGCCCGAGCTTGCTCAAACTCATGTCTATCAAGTCGGTGATGCCATCCAGCCATCTCATCCTCTGTCATCCCCTCCTCCTGCTGCCTTCAATCATTCCCAGCATCACAGTCTTTTCTAATGAGTCAATTCTTAACATCAGGTGGCCAAAGTATTGGAGTTTCAGCTTCAGCATCAGTCCTTCCAATGAGTATTCAAGGCTGATTTCCTTTGGGATGGACTTGTTGAATTTCCTTGCAGTCCAAGAGACTCTCAAGAGTCTTCTCCAACACCATAGTTCAAAAGGATCAGGAACCAGAAATACTTGGACACGGCCGGGCCACCAGGAAAACAAGCGGGGGGTTGCACCACCGCACACACGTGGTCCCACAACACCTGGGATGCTGACCCCAGGCCACTCCCGGAGCCTCCATGACCTGGCCCCTACACCAGGGCCAGCGTTCCACAGCCCCACCGCCTGCAGTGGAGGGGACCCATAGCAGTCACTAGTTAGTGCTAGTAGTTACTAGTTAACGCTAAAATAGAAAAAAAAAAACAAACTACAAATAATTCCTAGGGGGGAAAAAGGTTAATAAGAAATATGTAAGATCCAAATTACAATTTAGAAATATTTATTGGAAAATGATGTAAACAATTATTGATAATTATTTATTGAGGAATGTATTGAACAGACATATCATATTCCTGAGCATAAAAACTCAATATTGTGAGCATGTCACTTCTTCATAATCTGTATTTTTAATTCCACTCAAAACATATGTCTAATGAATTATTTTTAGAGAATCTGACAAAATTATACCCGTGAATGAGTACCCTAAAAGAGTCAATAGAATCCTTTGCAAATACTACATAGAAAAGGGCCTTGCTCTGTGAGTCATTAGATCATCTTATAAAGAGAAGAAAAGTAAACAAGGTGAGACAGCTGCAGGATTAAACAGAAAAACAATAGGATAGCAAGTCCAGAAGCAGAATCAAGTATACAAAAGAATCTGGAATTAAAAGTGGTGACAAAGAAGGATTCTGCTTCTAGACTAATATGGCAAATTATGACATAATAATTTGTCAAATGAAGCTAAAACTATGCTTATATGAAACTTAAATATACATGTTAGAAAAGAAGAAAGACTAGAAAACAATGACCTAAGTATTCATCTAAAGAAATTAGCAAAAAGAACAGCAAGTTAAATGCAAAGACTGAAAAAAATTAATAATACAGCTAAATGTAAAAAGTAATAACATAGTAGTATATTAACAATAATAAAATTGACAGAATCAATAATACCAAAGGTTGACTTTAAAAAATATACTACTAATCTTAATAAACTCCTGGCAAGCTGATCAAGAACCAAAAACCAATATTTACTCACACCAAGAATGAAAAGGGACATCATTGTATATTTGGCAGACAGTAAAATGATAAAAAGAGAATACTGTAAATCAAGAGAGTAATCCCCATTTTATATTAAAAAGCCAGCCAAATTTTGTTACTATAACCTGATTTTAAAAAATTTTAGTATATATAATAACATGTAGAAAAGATAATATTTGCAAATGTGGATTTATTTGGGGTAAGTAAGGCTGATTTAACATTACATATATCAAAATCATTATATTATTTACAATACAAATGACCAAATTAACAAAAAAATGAAAAATTTATTTAACAATAAGAGTGGAGAAAGCATTTGACAAAACCCATCTACTCATTGCGGGAAAAATTCTCAGTGAGTTAAGGAGAGAAGAGAATTAACTCCTTAACTTGGAATGCTTACAAAAAAAAACCTCTAGCAGATCTCTCAATGGTACACTGTTAAAATGTTAGAAGGTTTCTGATACTGGGAACCAGATGAAGATTTCTGCCCACTTTATGTCTATTCATTATGTTAGAGGTCCTAGACAGTGAGATAAAACAAGAGACAGAAATAAAAGGAAAAAGATTAAGAAGCTAGAAGTAAAATTCTCACTATTCTCAGATGATTGTATGTAATGACCTAAAAGAATCTGCTGATAACGCATTATAATTAACAAATAAATCAGCAAGATCTATGGAAACCAAATTAAGAATATCTACAGTTAGAAATTGGCAACATTTTAAAATATGCCATTAAAATGATATCAAAACATCTGATACACAGGAATAAACATAAAGAAGGTTTTCAAAAGTCCTTCACAGTATCTAAAACATTGCTGAGGATAATAAAGACTTAAAAAGGAAGAATATACACTTCCAACATGGTAAAAATTTCAGTGTACCCTAAAACTGATGTAAGATTCAATGCAACCCCAATCAAAATTGACGCATTTTGAGAAAAGCAAAATAAGATGATTTTGTAATTTACATGGAAATGGAAGGAACCACCTATAGTCATGACAATCTTGAAAAAGAAAGAGACCTTCCACTATTGGATATCAGGACCTATAAACCTACAGTAATTAAGATAGTGTGGGAATGATCTAAGGACTGACCAATGGAGAAATCTTTCAGAAATGTCCAGAAAGAGCACTTAATTGGCATTAATTTATGACTGATACTACAGAACAATGCAAAAAGAATGGTCTGTTTAATAAAGTGATCCTTAGTCAGTTAAACGTCTGTTTGGAGGGGAGTAAAATTTGACACTTTGCTTTACCTTGCACAACTATTAACTGCTGATGGATGGTATATCTAAATGTGTTAGCATCTCTAGAATATAACATAAGAGAATATCTTCATGATGGTAAGAGTAAGGGAGGAGGAAAAGACTTCTTTAAAGGGATGCAAAAAGGAGCCAACCATG